>NW_027672869.1:0-73000 GCF_964194105.1 Spermophilus citellus | reverse complement strand
CTATCTAGGGAAAGGTCCCGTGGGCCACTGAGAAGAAAGTGTCTTCAGATGCTGTTGAAAGAAATATTCTATAGACATGTGGCAGGTCTTTCTGATTTGCAGTATCCTTTAAGTCAGAAGTGTCTTTATGGGCTTTATGTCTGGGTGATGTGTTGTTCGGAGGGGTGGACTGGGTTTATCTGGGACTTAATGTTAAGAAGCATTTGATGTCATTAGGTACACTAACATCTGGAGCATAAATATTTACTATCATTGAACTTTTCCCTTTAACACTATGTAGTGGTATTCCTTATTTCTTCTGCTTAATTTCTGTTTGAAATCTGCTTTGTCAGATACGAGAACAGCTACTCCTGACTGTTTTCAGACTCCATTTCATGGAACATCTTTTTCCATTCTTTAACTTTCAGTCTGTGAATATCTCTGCCTATGAGATGAATCTCTTTGAACAGCACATGTTTGGGTCTTGTTTTTCATCCATTCTGCCAGTCCATGTCTTTTAATCAGAGAGGTAAGGCCATTTACATTAAGAGTTTCTATGAGACATGTTTGTTTTTTCCAGTCATTCTAGTTTGTTTCATAGTTTTAATTCATTCTTAATTTCCATTTGCTTAATTACATTTCTGGAAAGCTTCATCCATTTGAGAGCTCCGAGGTTTGGTTTTGAATTCTTTTTTGTGTAGTATTTCTTTAAATGTTTTCTGCAGTACAGGTTTAGTGGCCATGAATTCTTTTAATTTATCTTTACTATAGAAAGTAGTTATCTTCAATTCTGAAGTCTATTTTTGCCGCATACAGCATTCTTGGCTGGCTGTTAGTCACTTTAAGAACTTGGATCCTTTCAAGTCCTACTGGCTTTGGGGGCCTGATAATGAAAAATCTTCAATGAGCTTTATTGGTTTACCTCTAAATAAAATCTGATGTTTTTCTCTTGTGGCATTTAATGTTCTGTGATGTGTTTTGGAGAGGTTCTTTTTTGATCTTGTCTATTTAGGTCCTCCAGGATTCATGTATATGGATATCCATCTCATTCCTAAGGTTTTGAAAATCTTCTGCTATTATTTCATGGAAACATGTCTTAATGCCATTAGCCTGTATCTCTTGCCCTCTTCTACCCTGATCACTCTTAGGTTTAGTCCCTTAGGGGTACAAAAGAATTCCTGTATATTCTGATCATATTCCTTTATATTTTTTTCCTTTACTGTCTACTGGGGTGTTCTAGCTCCTTTATCCTGTCTTCAAGGCCTGAGATTCTGTTTTCTATGTAACCTAGTTTGCTGGTGAGATCTTCAAGCAAGATTTTTTTTGATACTAGGGATTGAATCTAGGGGTCCTTTGCCACCAAGTTACACACCCAGACCTTGTTATTTTTTATTTTGGGACAGGGTCTAAGTTCCTGAGGGCCTCACTATGTTGCTGAGGCTGGCTTTGAACTTGTGATCCTCCAGCCTCAGCCTCCCGAGCTGCTGGGATTACAGGCGTGTGCCATCATGCCTGGCTAAAGGGAATTTTTAATTTGATTTAATGTATTTCATTTCCAGGTGTTCTGACTGCCTTCTTTTTAAATCACAATCTCTTTATTTAAATGGTCTTTTGCCTGCATAATTGCAATCTTAATTCATTCATTACTCCTTGATCTTCTTTTAGCTCATTAATCATTTTAATAATCAATTTTTAAGTCTTTCTCTGGAATTTCAGCCCCTTCCATGTCGCTGTTTTCCTTGGTTGGGAGATTGTAACTTTGCGGGGGAGACTTCTTTGCCTGTTTCCTCGTGT
Organism: Spermophilus citellus; assembly: GCF_964194105.1. NCBI lineage: Eukaryota > Metazoa > Chordata > Mammalia > Rodentia > Sciuridae > Spermophilus > Spermophilus citellus. The sequence continues at coordinate 71,227 of NW_027672869.1, read as the reverse complement.
TTTCGTGGATTTGTGCATCTGTTCATGGATTCCTCTTCCTCTTTGTGAGGATGTTCTTTGGGGTGTAGTTACCTCTTCTGTCATAAGTCCTTGATGCTGGTGTCTCCTGGCTTCAACGTGTAGTCTCAGCGTTAGTTTCTACCTCCAATGCTTCTCAGTTTTCTGTTGTGGAACTGAGGATTTAAGTGACTCTTGTAGAGCTGTTAACACTGTGGGTTCTTCTGAGCCATTATTTAGGAATCTTTCTCTGATTCTCGAATAGGAGTAGACATCCAAGTGTGGGACCTGATATCCCTCTAGTTGTTCCTACTTGAGGTCGAGTTGTGGGGTTGTTTTGTGGTGTGGAGAAAGATGTGCGGTCATTTTGCTGAGCTGGTGTAATTCAGCTGTGGAGTCTCTACCCTAAATACTCACGCTGTACCAGTCACTCCCCAGCTGCTCTCAGAGAAAGGGGAAGCAAGCAACAGCAACAACAGCTATTGACACACAGCATTAAGAAAAATGCCCAGTGCCTATGATGTGTACCCCATTAACTGCCACAGAGAGGGAGGGCAGGGTCAGCATTTAACAACAGCCACAAGTAAACAGCTAGACCTAGCATGAAAGTATACAGGAGGTGTCAACTAAACCCTCATTAGTACTAACAACAGCACCAGCATGAATGGTGGGGGAGTGACTATATGAAGTAAGTTGACCTTAAAGACGGTAGAATTACAGTTCATTAAGAAGAGTAAAATGGGGCGGGAAGGAAACAGTAATGTTTTGTAAATATTCAGAAGGTGAACAGAGGTGAAGCAGGAGAGAGTGATGGTTTAAGAGGAGGAAGAGTCAAAAACAACTCAAGGAAAGAAAGAATGAGACGAGGAAGGAGAACAAGCAAATCGAACTGTTGGAGGAGGAAGAGGAGGAGGAAGGAGAGAAATAAAGAGCACAGGAGGTGGCTGCCCTCCCTGGGGGGACCCACGCAGAATTCTAAAGGAGACGTTCAGGCAGCTGGCTTGTGGTTCGGACCCACCTTGGAAATTTGTCATGAGGCACCTGCTCCCAGGGAAGAGTACCCACAGCCTTGTGCCAGGGGCAACGGAAATGCGACCTTCCTCCACTCTGCAAGCCTGTCTCTTAGCTTCTTTAAGCCTCAGTTTCCCCCAATCGGAAGCCAGGGCACTAACCCGACTCACTCAACAAGAGAGTTGTGAGGATTAACTAAGATAACGGACATGATGTGCTCAGCCAGACGCCCCGCACATCAGCCTCAGGTGTTACAAGTGATGGTGCAGAGGACGACGGTGTGACCACTGTGAGGTGGTGGGGGTGGTGGGGACGGTGACATAAGGTTAAAGGAGTTAGTACTCAGAAGAGAGCCTGGTGCCTTGAAAAGACTGGAGATGATATTAACTAACACACAGGTGACGTGACACCCAGCTACCCCAGAGCAAAGCAGTCATGGACCCATGACCCACTAGGTGAGGGGTGGGTTGCAGCTCGATGCTCCACCCTGCTCCCTCCCATTGCCCACCGGGCTGTCGTGTTTTGGAAAAGCCAATTCACCTGAGCCTTTCGCATTTGCAGTCCAACTAAGGGTGAGGCTTACCAACTAAGGCAGAAAACCAAATGTCCTTTGCTGGTTAAAGTGAAAGTGAGAACAGAAATGTGCCAGGGTATTTAGACTCCCAGCAGGTGAAGCCACTTCTGTCTGATGAATTGCGACATGTGGAAATCAATCCAGGTCACTCAGGAGAACAACTGGGTATCTGGTGTCCAAATGAATCGCTGCTAATTTATTATGGGCTATTTGATTAAATACACAAGAAAGGATGAGTCGATACAGACTGTCTGTGGGTGAATTGTCTGGTGGCTCATTTGAGTGTCTAATGCTCAACAACAAATAAACCACTTCAAAGCATTCTAAAGCTATCCAGGTGGTTTATCCATAGTGTGGTCGATATTTCTTTTATTCCTGCTTTTCTGCAATCTCTGGAAAATGGGGCCAGTTATAAGAAAAATCAGCCAATCTAAGGAAATCGGCCTCCTTAAAAATCACATTGGGAGGGAGTGGACACTCTGCACTGAACTCCATGTCCATCTTTCTTTTGGACCACGCCATCTGAAGTCAGTTCCACCCCACACCTCACATTGCACGTGCTTTGGCTACTGTGCTAACATCTGCAAATAGATACTCGTTTGCATATGTGTCTATTTTCTGTCTTCCAGACGTGTGCGACAAAAGTCAGCCAACACAATCACATTAACACTTCAACTCTCAGGACAAAGCTGAGGAGAACCAGGTCTGGCTGGGTTAAGACCCCTCCCACCACCAGGAGTCTCCCTACTTCTTCTTTCCACACGAAGCTAAGCCGCAGGTGGACAGGCTATCACAGATCTCTCTGGATGGCTTCAGGGGCTACAGCCCTGGAAACTTATCCTGGACTAGCTTTATAGATGGTCATGAAGTAGCACAGGTGACCACAAACCCCAGGGCATGCGCGCGCGCGCGCGCGCACACACACACACACACACACACACACACACACACAACCTGTCCGCCTTTTAAATTGCAGAACTGCATGGAGCAGCTTATCAGAGGATGAAGAGGAGGCAGCTACTGTTTGCCCTGGACCCGGGTTGTACAGATGTGCCACGAGGGAGCAGCTACAGGACTGAGCCTCCGTGTTCCCTGATATCAACCTCATCTGCTGCGTGCGGGTGACAGAACAACTGTGACCTGAGTTCTAAATGGACATGTCTGAAACTCTAGGGCTCTCTCAAGGGCCGTCCCTCATCCTGCAGAAATCCTAACCACATAAGAAGCTGGCTGTGTTTCCAAGGCCCTGGGCTCTGTTCCAAAGCCACCTCACCAGAAGGACACCTAACTCTGCTTCCTTGTGCAGCACGGGGGTGCTGGCCAGCCTGACGGTGATCAGCCAGAGTCACAAGAGCACTGGCCTCGATCCCCAAGGTCCACTGGACAGCTTGGCCCTGCCCTTCACCCAACAGGCCTGGGTCTCAGCTTCTAAGACATCTGTGAGGTTGTGACAGGCAATGGGGGCCACACCTTTGGACAAGCCCACAAATTACCTTACAGGCTCAAGGGGGGAGCGAATAAGCCTGATGTTAGAACAAGGTCTCATTTCCTCAGCCACCGGTAGGCAGCTGGGAGAGAAGGGCCACCTTTCTGCATTCCCCAGAACCCACACAGGCATGTCACCAAGGAACGGACACACTCTGACGTACCTCACCTCCACAAACCGTCGTGACGAGTCGACTCAAGACAAAAGGAAGACCTAAAAACCTACCAATCTCATTTCTTATTGGACCAAAGTAAAAATGAGGCCATCCAAGAGCAAAATTCAGCAGGAGGAAACAGCAACGTAATCCAGAAAGAAGATGCCATCGAGTGGCAGAGGTGATGCAGTGGGGAAGGAGGAAAGAAATGCTCTTCCCTATTATTTTTAACAACTATATCTCCAGGACTTGGAGTGGCAGAAAAAAACTGACATGGCTCCGAACCACAGCTGGCTCATTGTCTAGTGTCAGTGACAGACAGAGAGCATAAATAAATCATGGAAAGAGACAGCCAGCAGATCTGTGGTTGCTGGGAGCCGGGAGGAGGATGGGAAATGAGAGGCGACTGAGAGAAGGTACGAGGTTTCTCGTGGGGTGACGAGAATGTTCTGAAATTCATGCGGTGATGTCTGCACAACTCTGTGAATATACTAGAAACCACTGAATCGTAGACCCTAAACGAGTGCCTTCTATTTTCTGCCTTATATCTCAGTAAAGCTGTCACTTAGGGACCAAAAAAATCAGGACAGAGAGGCACCTGTGCCAGGAGTAGGGAATGTGGCCCGCTGTCTAGTGGACCAGCACAGCTATGCCACGCACATGAAGGACTCCCCAGGGCTGTCCGTCTCCAGGGCCATCCAATGGACTTTGGGGATCAAGGCCAGTGTCCTCATGTCTCTTGCTGATCACCATCCTCCTGGTCAGCTTTCCAGTCCTGGACCAGGAGGTAGAGACACCTCCTTCTGGTGAGGTGCCTTTGGTTACAAGTCTGAGGAACCCCAAATCTGCCCTTGGAAAAACAAGGTCAGTGACACCCGAGTGCCTGACCCTCCAGTTACAGGAGCCACCTGCCCTCCTCTGGGGCTCACTCCCACTGACCCCATGCGAATGGTGGTCCTGGCACCCGCATCTCCCATCGGAGCCCTGCTCTAACACATAACCAGAGGTGACAAGACGGGGAGGCTGTTTCCCTGAGGTCTGACCCAGGCAGCGCCAACATCTGGGGAAAGGCAGTCTTCCGAGGCAGCCGTCTGACTGCTAAGTGGAATTGCTTGGGGCTCGGGGCCCAACTTGACAGATCACTGCAGACCGCCAATTACCACACTTTGCCACGGATGATGTCCTCGGAAATAAACTTGGAAGGAGCAGAAATAAATCTGTTCCATCGGGTCTTTCTTTCTCCTCGATGCTGAGAGGTCATTCTGACCTTGCCACCAGCTCAGGAAGAACTCTGCCTTTGAATGGGAGACGAAATGAGCGCCAGGATCTCCCAGCTTCCCACCCTAGAAACAAAAGATAACTGGCCAGAGGCTCCTCCCTGTGTCCTCGCACCCCTAGCTCCACGCTGGATGAATGAAGACGTCAACTAATTAACAAATAACACCCGAAAGAACAAGAGCAGGTGGACTCTAATATTTCAACGGGTGGGGTACACTTATAAGAAAATTTGCAATTACTTCCAGGGCCATCATCCTAAACTCAAGTTGTGAAGTCCACAGTCTTCAAGTAATTGCTACTGACATGCATCTGAGGACTCAGAAAATGCCCTAAAATCTGCTCTTCCCCCAAAGGAGGGAGCAGACAGTCCAGCAGAGAGGACGGGGAACCTCACGGAGCCGAGAGGTTAGAGAACACTGGGGTAAAAGCGTCAAGGTGCATTACTGGCTCTTACAAAGCCCTGCTGTGAGAATTGGGACTGTGCTCCAAGTGCCCTTGTCCCTGAGGTCTGAAGTGTCAGACCTGGCACTTATACAATGGTTTTCTATTGTACATTTTATTTCCAGGTAATTTAGAATAGTTCTGCTAAACAAGATCTGCTTCCAAAACGTCTGGGCGGCAGACGAGGAGGAGCACATCTGTTTCAGACCACTGGGAATTTAAAAGACAGAACTAAGAATTTCGAATTCATAAAGAAAAAAATTAAATAAAGCTACAATTCACCCCTTTTACCAAAGTCTGTTGATATCCCAAGATTGCCGTCTGAATGTGGATGTAGAACTGGCTAAAATCAATAACTGTGTAATTTTTAAGTGACTTTTATCCACAGGAAATAGAGCAGTCTGCTCAGGTGTCCTGGAAATAGTACTGTGTGTGACCCCGACACACCTGCTCACCCTCTCTTCCTGCCCTAGGGACAGAGACAGTTACAGTGCTGTGTTGGGGGTACACAGAAATGATGGAAGGAACATGGGGTTTGATAACCCCAAAACTGCATAAAACCTTTACGAAGTTCTTTTCATGAGGTTGAGTCCCACGCCCTGCTGGAGGTCACTAGCCAACAGAATCTCCTCCTCTCTGCTCACCAAAATGCCTTGGTGTTGCTGCAACTAATGCAGCAGGACCCAGGCACCTGGCCATCACCATAGGATAGTGTCATGGAAGTCCGGCCACCAGCGTTAGGGCCACGCAGACAAGCGGGAGAAGCACTGGTGGGTGACTGTGAGGTCTGGCAGCAAGGGATCCGCAGGCGCCTGCCCAGAAAGGTCAAATGGCGATCCCAGACACAAACCGCAGAAACTGAGACGGGAGGAGAGACCGAGCATAGACCACTGCTAAGGTCTTTGGATTAAAATAGGAAGAGAGAGGAAGATTTTTTAAAAAGTCATTTAAGGGGCTGGGTGTGGTGGCACAAGCCTGTAATCCCAGTGACTTCAGAGGCTGAGTCAGGAGGACTGCAAGTTCAAGGTCAGCCAGGGCAACTTAGCAAGACCCCGTCTCAAAATAAAAAATAGAAAATAAAGGGCTGGAGGTGGAGCTCAGTAGTAAAGCACTCTTGGGTTCAATCCCTGGTACCTGCCCCCACCAAAAAAAAAAATCACTTATGAAATAAATATTTACTCCATATCTACGGAGAAAAGGCACCATGCTAGACCTTGTGGGAAGGATCCTAAGACTCAAAGATGTGCAGGAATCGAGGCCCTTGCCCTCCTGGAGCAGATAGTCAACAGAGAAATAAAACAGGTGAGCAAATGTAATTAATGCCTTGTGTGACAAAGGATCAGTGGGAGACCCATCTGAGCCCAGAAGGTCAGAGCGTCCTTCCTGAGGGAAGTGATTAAGAGCTGAGGGTTTAAGGATGTGCAGCAGTTAGCACATAAGACGTGTGTGTGCGGAAGAAAGGCTGCTCTGTGGACGCCAATATCCCAGGAAGGAGAAGGGAGGTGTACTGTAAGTGAGAAGTGTGTCTTGGCCATTATGTTAGCTTTGTGTGGCTGTGGTCAGAAAACCCCACAAGAACTACTGAGGTGGGGGGGGAGTTTATTTGGGGCTCAGGGTGTCAGAGGTTCAGTCCGTGGTCAGCCAGCTCCGTGGCTCTGAGCCTGAGGTGAGGCAGACTGTCGTGGTGGAGGAAAGCAGCTCAGGACGTGGCAGCCAGGGAGCAGAGAGACAGAGGGAAGAATGGGCTGGCGAGAAGGTGATCCCTTCCAGGGCACGCCTCAGGGACCTGCATCTTCCAACGAGGGTCCAGCTCCCAAGAGTCCCTTCAGCCATCTCTGGGTCAATCCACGGAGCCCTCAGGAGGCAATCACTTCCCCCAAAGTCCCACCTCTGAACACGGGGGGCTTCAGGGGACAGTCCATGTCCAAACCATAACGGCCACTTACGTAAGCACTGCTCTGGACTCAGACCGAAGCAGTAGTTTGCAAGGCAGACAAGATTCCAGAGTCCTCTGGACTTCCTGTCTAGTCAGGAAGACACCGATCATACACCTGTAAGGTCACCCTCAGAAGAACAGACCCTGTTAATAAAGTTCAGCAGAGGCATAAGGGAGGGCTTCAGGAGGGCCCCGGGACAGTGGGCAGGAGAGCGAGGGGACACACTGGACGGGCAGGCAGGGCCAGTCTGAGAGAAGCCACGGCACGCAGCTGGAGTAGCTGAGCACAAGGCCAGGAGTGGGCACATGAGGAGCACTGGAGGCTGCAGGACAGGACATCAGAAAGAGATCCGGGGAATTTATTTCCATTTCACAGGGGGAAACCGACAGAGTGACTTCCAGGAGAAGACAGATTCGAGGTCCCAGAGGGAGGGTCCTGCAGGACAGGGAGTCGGGTCAGGTTCTAGGAAGGAATGTGGAGGCCGGTTCCCAACTGTACTGCCAAGCCCCAACCCTGACCGGCCTCTAGTGGGGTGGGTTTCCCCGACCTGCAGAGACCGGGCTCTTGCTTTTCTTATTTTAGGAGGTCACGAATAAGTCCATTTCCCACGTATTATCACACCGTGTCATATTTCAGATTTAGGATCGCGGCCACACCACGTCATTAACGGAATGGGCTGTAAATCCAAGTTTATGGCTGCCCGTAAGATGCACCTAACAGAGTGTGGAAACCAAAACACACCAGCATGCTTCCGCAGCAGAGGGCAGCGGAGGGGGACCGCCACGTACCCTGCTGAGCCGCCAGGGCTCTGCCCACGTTTCTGTTCCCCTGATTTTTCCAGCGAGGGGCTCCTGGCTCCGATAACCTCCTCAGACTGACCACTTGAGAAGCTTAGACTCCCTCAGGGCCCCAGCCAGCCCCAGGCCCTTCTGAGCACCACCACTGTTTTGAGGAGTTCCAGGAAGTCCAAGGAGTCCTGGTCACCCCCTTGTACCCTTGAGGCATTCCTCGCACAGCTGGGCTTCAGGCCTCTGGTGCCAGGGCCCGCCCTGAGCCCACGGACGGTGCAGTCCACTGTGACGTCTCTTTCACACACGGATGTCTGAGAGCTCCTACTGCAGACTTCATCCGCTTTTGTGCTCTTGGACTGCTCCTTTCGTGAGTCCAGATTACCTCCACATGCACCTGAGGCCTTCGCCAGGGAGCCACAGGACAACACCAGGCTCTGTGAGGGAGGCAGCCGTCTCAGAGTACCCTGCCTTGTGACCGAGGTGACGCTAGCAACAGAGCCTGCTAATACTGAGGCATTTCCAGAAGGCCATGCTCAGAATCCTCCTGGCATGGAAAGGGACCGAATCTGTGGGTCTGCTTTGTCCCCAGCCCTCTGTACACGTCTTAGAAACTGCTCTGGTCTGGGGGACAGCTGCCAAGGCCACAGTCTGAAACATCTCCTAGGACCAACTGCTGTGCTGCCTTGGGCCCTGCACATGTGCTCCTGGCTCCTTCTGCCACACCTCACGTCCTCCCCCCTTCTCTACCCGTCACCTCCTGGAGCTGCTGGGCTCCCTCCCAGCCCGTCAGTCCTCTCCGGCTGCTGCTCCTCCCTGCAGCACCTGCTCTGACATCATCCATGCGTCACCAGGTGCGACTCTTCCCCATCTTGTGCCTTGACCTGTTTGTTTCCCACGTATGGGTTTCGTGGGGCCGCTCAAGGCCCGTGTGCCGAACCCACCGCTGCCTTGTGAAGTGCAGGTGCGTGGGAGAAACTCAGAACTCTTTCAGAAGGTTTAGAAAGTTCAGGTTGACTTGGGGACCCTCTCGCTTCAACCAAGCCAGTCAAGCCTGAGCCATCAGGTGTCTCAGAGCCTTCCACCCACCAGGAGGTGCGCGCCCAGGACAGGGGGAGAAGCCCAGCACGCAGCACTCTGCCCACGTATTTGACCACAAAACAAGTCCCCTCACGGTGCCTTTTCCCCTGGAGCAACCAGTGGACTGAGTGTCCCCAGAAACACTCTGGGGAGCAGTGCTTTGAAGGTCGCCAGGGCGAGGGGCCGGGGAGCAGAGGCACAGCACTCCCTTGGTGACGGGGCTGGCACCGACAGCCACCCTGTTAAATGTCACCCTACCAACATGCAGGAAGCCATCCTGGGGAGCTGTCACTTCCTACTTATCAAAGAGCAGAGAAAGTTTTTAAAAAGGGAAAAAAAATGATAAATCCTTCCCATTCTCTGAAGTCATGTCAAATGGCCCAAAAGCGTTGCCTCTGGGAGCGTGAGCCACAGAACAAAGCAGGCTTCCTCCTCTTTGCCTGACAGCTCAACTTCCACAGCTACCAGGGAGGGCGGTGGGCACCCCCAAGGCCAGTCACCAGTGTCACCGTCTACCCTGAGGTTCCTTTGATAGCTCTCTGTGTCTGTGGCAGCTCAGAATTACTCTGTAGGCAAAGCAAAGCCTGTGTTAAGGTGAGCAGGATTGCTCTGCGGACCTACGAAGCCACACGAGATGCATTCTGACCTAACGAGGTGGACTCGGGTGTCCTCAGCATAGACTCTAGTGTTCTGACTTCAGCAGAGCTACAAATGGAGCCTGTCTCCATACAGGAGTGAAGTTTTATAGTGATAATTTTTGCAAAAAAATGAAGACCCCCATGAACTTACCCAAGGCCCCTTCCTCCCGTATAACCTCCAAGCCGAGGGACCAGCTTGCCCTGGCCCTAATCTGCACCTGGCTGAGAAGGGCAGGCAGTGAGCAGTTTAACGGGCAGCAGGCCTGCAGGGTCCCCCGGTGGCCAGGGCTTTCCCCAGCCCCTCCGTTATGCAGCACAGGCCCATTCTACACCACCTGCACCATCACACCCGAGCATCACCAAGTGTGCCCAACACGAGAAGAGGAAATGGCTCAAAGGTGGCGCCTCTGGTTTGGGGCTGCTCTCACATGTGTCCTGTCACTTCAGGTCCACCCCGTCTAAGCCAGTGTGCAGCTGAACTATAAAGGCTCATCTCCTCCAGCCGACCTGCTCAGAGAGTCAGAACCTTGGGAATCAGTGCACGTCCTTCACAGTTAAACAGCCACAAGACACCAGCTCCAAGGTGATTCCAGAATTCACATTTCCCCTTATTTAGCCATCCATCTGCCTGTCCATCCAACATGAATGGATCCCACCCATCTGGCCAGCATTTTGCCACATTCTGTTCTGATGGACCCCGTTTTAACCACCTTGCCTCCATTCAGGAGATCCTCGGGTTACAAGTTAGACACATTTTACCAACAGAATCAGCGGAGATGCTCCTGGCCTGCAAATGAAGACCACCTCCTGGACAGTACGTCAAGGGGGAGCCCAGTCCCCAGGGAGATGGACAGAACATGCCACAATTCCAGGTTCACAGTAACACTCAAGGTCCCTCCTAGCTCTATTCTGTCCACTGAATTGAAACTGACCACGGCCATGGTAGAGATGGCTGGACCCAGGCAAGAGGGGCTTCCACCCTGTGTCCCAAGCTATCTCAAGTGCACAAAGAGTGATTGATTACAGAGGCTACATCCTCTGGGACCCAGCCGCCAGGCTGCCCCAGCACATTCTGGGACCACAGTTATCACATGGCTAACACCACTCAGGCCCAGGGAAATCCCCTCCACAACCAACCTTGAAACCAGAGGCACTCGTGCCCGCAAGCCCCCAACCCCTGGGTCTGAAGTGGAGAGCCCATGGCATGGGAGACAGCAGGTCAGGAGATGGGGAGACTCTGGGCAAGAAAAGGACAGATGAATGTCCCTATGGACCATATCACACTCCGGCATTCACTCCCCGTGTCCCTCCGTGTCCCCATTCACAACTCCTGTGACATGCGCAAATGGGTATCTGGAGGCAGCTGCAGTGCTGACCAAGGCTGGGCTTTAAATGTGTGTACGTGGGGGTAGGTGTGTAAGCACAAAACAAGGCGCTGATCCTTTATACGGGTTACTGGAGGGACGTCAAGTCCTAGAACGACGGGTAGACTTCTCATTGAAAGGTACAAGGACACTCACTAATGTCACTAAAAACTAGGTAAAATGATCAGTGCCATTAAAGTGTTCATGTAATTTCTGACGTGACTTGTATTTTTTCCTTTTAATTATAATTGATAATTATAATTAAAATTGAATATTTTAGAATAAACCCTTTTGAAATGTAGGAAAAGGAATTTAACTTTTTATTTTTAAAACATTTAAAATTTTATAGAAATACGTAATATTTTATGTACTTCTATAAAATAATATAATGATATTTTAGAAGGTTTCATGCCTTGAGGTCACTGCTATCCATACAAAATCTAGTGTAAGAAAGTACTGACTACGATGAGACCTGCCTTCAGCTTGTCCATCACCTGAGCATCTCTGGCCCATCCCCAGGACACCCAGACACATACAAGGACAGGTAAATCCAACCCCATTGGTGTTTGTTGACTTCCATTTATGTGGACACCATGTCATTGTATGCACATCTTTTTCAATTTTGTGGTATGAGGTTACACACTGTGATGGGAAGACAGAACCGCTTATTTGATAGTTTTAACCTAACGCCCAGTTCTTAAATATCCTGAAACCTGGCACACACATTTCCTTTTAAACCCTAGCCCCTGGGTGGGAGGGCCTGGAGGTGTACATCAAGACAAGAAAACACCAAACTTTTATTCCTGTAGACAAGGACTCACTACTACAAGGCCTGCGGCATGTTTGTTTAGCAGCTACAATGACATTAGCAGCCCATTACAAAGCAGAGTCCTGATACACCACTGGGACATGGAATTTGCCTGCTCAGAAGCCCCTTGGAGGGAGGGCTGGCAGGTTAGGTCTTCTATACCTGCATCAACTTCCAGTTCTATTTGAATTGCTGACCCTCCTGCAATTATAAACAGTACAGCACATCTGACCTCTGCATTCCAAGTTGGCAGAGAGAAGAGGCAGCTGTCTATCCACTGCTCTGCCTTGACTAGCTGTGTAGCTTGGGGCAGCTTACTAAACTTCCCTGATCTGCAGTTTCCTCACCTGAAAAATCAAGTAATACCCCACCTCTTAGGGCTGATGTGAGGAAGAAGCACAGAAATGTTCTTTGGGTTTTTAAAAAAATTTTGTAGTTGTAGATGGACAGAATGCCTTTATTTTTATCTGTTCTCCTTTATGTGGTGCTAAGGATTAAACCCAGTGCCTCACACATGCTAGGCAAGTGCTCTGCCACCGAGCCCCAGCCCCAGCCCCACAGTAATGTTTGAAAACTGCCTGGCTCAATGCTCAATAAGAAGAACTTACAAACTCAGGGAAAATTAGGCAGGTACACTCCATGTGCAAAACCGTATGATTAATCGCCCAATAACCAGCTACTCTGAGTGCAGAGAGACAGAATCACCCAGGTACTGGGGCCACCAGGTAAGCCTATCTCAGAGGAGCTGCCCCAAACTTATGGCTAGACCAGCGTGCATCAAGTTCCGACCACAGAACAGGCTGATTACTACATTATCTTATTTCAATTTCACCCAAACACTCTGGGGTCCTCTCAGTTATTATTCATATCCCTATATGAGGAAGCCAACGCTTAGAAAAATTTAAAAAACTCACCCACAGTTACTGAGAACAAGAGGTGAGATTAGAACCCAGACCCATGGGGCCCCAAACTCACATACTCAACTGCTGCATAAAACCCCGCTGCGGGAGAGTTGGCCCCACAGGGCAGCCTTCGGCGGCATTCCTGACCTGTTTTGAAATATCCCACAGTGGCCAGCACTCTCCCCGGCTGCAACACCACACTTTGGGGGTAGCGAGAGGGGCCTCATCCCTGTCCAACAACCCAGCAGCTCTGGGGTCCTGCACAGGCCACCCAGGGTGGCCACGGCTCAACAGAGGCTAAGGGCTGTGATTCACTAAGAAACTGCAGCGTAAACAGCCCATGTTGTCTTCAGCCTGGGCAGAGGTGGAAACAAAGTCCTCATCAAACCAGAAGGAAATCACCCTCTACCCTCAGGAGGCCGGAAGGGAAACTGAGCCAAGGTGGAAGAGAAAGGCCCAGGAAGGAAGGAGCAGAGGGTGGTATTCTAGGAGCACATTCAACCCAGAGGTGGCTCCACATGGCTCCCCGAGCTTTAACTCTGCAATGAAACTCTGCAACAAGGACAGAAAGAGGACACCGTCCCCTTCCCCCAGCTCGACCTCCCCCGCTCTGCGGCTGAGGTTTCCAAGAATCAATAAGTGGAAGTGCTACTTTCTTAAAAGGCCAGCCCTGTACTCTGAGATCATGTCAGCCCTGTGTTCTTGGTGCAAAGATGCCCTCTGAAAAGGATGACCTCATTCTTTTCTGAAACGAAAGCCTGAGTTTTTACTGTTATTGCTGATGTGTTCATCCCAGTGGGGAAAATGACACATCATTTGTTGGACTTTCCCATATGGACTCCATAGGGCAGGGACATTGGCCTGTTTTATTTGCTCACCAATCCTGAAAGGGTACCTGATGCCTAGTAGGTGCTCAACAAACTGATACAAATCTGTTGGTTAAAATGGCAACATTGTGTCACTGCTTTCAATTTTTTTTTAATGTTATAAGTCTGATATAATGATGCTTGGAAATCTGTTTTCTATACAAATCTCTGGTTCTGTGTCAAGGGGCAGCTGACCTGCCCACCTGCTCTTCTGGGTAGCCTCTGCCCTCTTCCGTGGCTTATGGAGCCAACGGGGTAGTAAGTAGGGCCAAGAGCAACTCACAGCAGCCACAGAATAAAACGCCCTTCCAGTCCTTTCCATGCAACAACGCCAACAGGAAAGACCAGGCAACGTGGGCTTGAAGGCTGCGAGTTATTCGGCAGCAGCAAAACAAAGGGTAGGTGCCAGGATGTGGCGTCCTCAGGATCTCCCAGCACAGCCCTCCGGACCTGTCTTCCACCAACGCCCCTCACCGTCAGCATGCTGCAGGGTCAGTTCTGCAGCATCTTGTTTTGGAAATGTGAATTTGTTCCAATGCCGCTGATACATTAGGGAACAATTTCACCACATTTAGAAAGATAACATTTCTTATGCATGATTTCACCTGTGAGAAACACTAGGTGAACACAGCTGAGCCGTGACGCTTGGGAATAGGAAAACGAGGCCAGTGTTTCTCTGCAGGCACTTGCAGAAGTGCTCAGTCCATACCCACCCACAGCTCACTGCAGACAGCCCTGCCTCCCCATGCACAGCAACTCACAAAGCACACCCTCTCCATGCCCACCTCCACGCCACCAATCTTCAGGACTTTTCAAGGCAAAGTGGTGTTTATTAGAGTAAATATGTGTTTCTTGACCCTCAATTATCTCAATTATCTAGGACACTGTGCCTAGATTAAAAGCATTAGAAAGAGGTATCTGCCTCTTTCTAATGCTTCGCTGCTGATGTATTTGAATGCTGTGTCCAACCCTGTCCCCATTTTCACATCTGGTCTTACTCCGTGTTTCTGAACAACAGGGTGATTTTTAGGAATAAGCATGTCACCTTAAAGCCCTGCTCTCCTTCCCCTCTGTCATAGCTACTTGTGTGTCCTGCTGGCTAAGTCACCTCCTAGCAAAGTATACCTAAGCATCATCACCTGTGGGGACGACTCTGATAGGGTAAAATTCCTTCGGATCATTCTCACCCATAGGATCACAGTTATTGGGGTCCAGATGAGGATGCTCACCCCAGAAGGGTCACGCTCAGAGACTGCCATGATGAGAAGAGGGCCTCTCCATTCCTCCTGGACAGAGTTGCCTCTTGCTCACAGCCACCTCCCAGACAACCACCACATGGGATGCCAGGAACACACACACACAATCTTTGAATGCTGGTGTCCCCCTGGGGACGGGATCCATGTTCCACTGCCCTGTGGCCAGCGTGGGCTAAATGCAATCACCCCCTCCCCCTTGCTATTCACGAAAGACAATTTTTGGAAACAGCCAAGAGCAGATGTACAATGGAGAGGACTCCTCCTTTGGCAGAAATGCCAGGTGGCCCTTCCCCTGTCCTTGGCCCCAGCCTGTCTTCACCTGATTCAGGAGAGCTCCAGCGTGTTCACCGAGAGGCCAAGTGCACAGCTTAAGGAAATAGGACCCATGCACGCATCTGAAAACCATCATCTCACTTGGGATGGTGTAAACACCCTTCATCCCCAAAAAGTTCCTCACATCCCTTTGAAATCTCCCCACTCAGGCCCTCAGGCCCCCAGCCCCCACCCCATCCCCAAACAACAGTGATCTGATTATTTGGGGTTTTTTAAGAATTCATTTAAACAGGAACATTAGATACATAGTCTTTTCTATCTGGCGTCTTCAAGGCAGCAGAAAGCCTTGGAGATTCACCCACGTTGCTGCCTTAGGAAGAGTTCACGCCTCTCACTGCTGAAGGGTATTTTATTGTTGGTGCATGTCCCAAACTGTTTCCACCATTTGTCTGACAGTGGACATTTGGGTTGTTCCCAGTTTTTGACAACTACAAATAAAACCACCATGAGCATTCGTGCACGTGCGTTCACGCATTCCATCTCCTTTCTGGCCAGGAAATACCCTCCAAGGGAAATGTCTGGGCCCCGTGGGGGGCAGGTAGAAGGTAAGAAACCGCCCACCTGCTTTCCAAAGCGGTCACACCACCTGACGCTCCTCCCAGCCGCCTGTGAGTTCCAGGCCCCCAGATCCTCACCGACGCACCTGTGGTCAGTCTTGTCAGGGCTCGTGAGGCAGGTGGACACACAGTGGGCCTGCGTTGTGGTTTTAATCTGCATTTCTCTAGTGAGTAGGATGCTGAGCATCTATTCATGGGATTATTCTCCACGTAATTCAGTTAGTGCCTGTTCAAATATTTCATCATTGTTTCATTGGGCGTTTTTGTATTCGTTTTGAGAATTCCTCATACGTTCGAGTCCTTTATCAAATACATAATTTCTGAGCAGTTTCTCCCAGGCTGTGGCTTGTCATTCTCTTAACCGTGTTATACAAAGAGCAGATTATTTGATTTCCATAGAGTTCTATTCATCAGTTCTAAGTCGGTCTTGCTTTTGGTGACAAATCCAAGAGGTCTTTGTCACCTAGATTTTTCTCCTACAGCCTTTCCTACATGGTTTACGGATTTAGGTTTACATAGGACACGTTTTCAGTTATTTTTTTGTATATGCTGCAAGACGTAGGCTGGCGTTCATTTGTTTGGATCCAGATATCCAATTATCCCAGCATCATCTTCTAAAAAGACTCTTTCCATGGACTCTCTTTACAGTTCCATTGATCTAAACATCTATCTTGATGTCAATACGACACTGCCGAGATTACTACAGCTTTATAATAAATCTCCAAGTCAGATAACGTCAGCCCTCCAGCTTGGTTCCCTTTTCAAAGCTGCCTTTGGCTAGGCTATTTACAATGTCTGTTTAAATTTGAGAATCCGCATATTAATTTCTATGCCCCCTCCCAAAAAATAGCCCTTGTGACATGAAAGTTGGATTGCACAGAATTTGTAGGTCAATTCAGAAGAAACAGCACAACGATATTCGACCTTTTCTCACCGTAAGCATCTCTGCATTTGTTTAATTCTTCATTAATTTCTCTCTTCAGCATCGTATGGTTTTCAGTGTGAAGATCTTGCAGTCAGATTTATCCCCAGGTAGTTCCACCTTCTTTGATGTTATTGTGGGTGGTATTTATTCTGTACCTTCAATCTCTGGTTGTTTGCTGCTGGCATATAGAAAAATAACTGCTTTTGCGTAATGATCTTGTTGTCCTGCAACCTTGCAAAACTCATTAGCTCCAAATTGTTTTTTTAGACCTCATTGGATTTTCACATAGATCATCTTGTCATCTGCAAATAAGGACAGGTTGATTTCTTCCTCTCCACCCTGGGCTCCAGGTTTCTCTTGCATGTAAAAGTGACTTTTATCCCAGCACAGTGTGGAATAGGAGGCTCAGGAGCAAGCACCTGGGTCTCGCTGCTCATCTTAGGAAAGACATTCAGCCTCTAATGTAAGTTCGCAGCGGAGGCTTTTCATAGATGCCTTGTATCAGATGAGGACATTCCCTTCTATTCCTTCTTGGTTAGGAATTGTTTTGAATCAGGTACGTGTGTTAGGTTCCAAAAAATATTTTTTCTGTATCCAGTGAGATATTCATGAGTTTCTCACTTTTTTTTAAGTTGTTGATAAGACTTTTTATGTGGTGCTGAGGATCAAACCCAGTGCCTCCCACATGCTAGGCAAGCGCTCTACCACTGAGTCACAGCCCCAGCCCACTTTTCATTTCTGAAAATTATGAATTACATGGACTGATGCTTGAATGTCAAACCAGCCCCGTATAAACCACCTTGGGCCATGATATATGATCCCTCTTATGTATTGTGGATTTGGTTTGCTAAGTTTTTGTTTAGCATATTTGCCTCAATATTCATGAGGAATGCTGGTCTGTAGCTAGTCTGTAGTTTTATTCTCTTGTGATTTCTTTGTTGGGTTTTGGTATCAGGGTAATGTTGGCCTCATAAAATAAATTAAGTAACTGTGTTAGCTTTTCATGCTTGTGACAAAATACCTGAGAAAACCAACTTAAAGGAGGAAAGATTTATTTTGACTCCTGGTTTCATACGTTTTAGTACTTAGTTGCTTGGCTCCATCGCAGTGAACTTATGGTGATGCAGAACAGAGCTGCTCACCTCATGGTGGCCAGGAAGCAGAGAGGGGGCCAGAGGCCAGGGACAGGATATAGTCCCCAAAAGCATGCTCCCAAGGACCCATCCCCTTCAACAAAGTTGCACCTTCTGTCATTTCTACCCTCCCCCCCAGTAGTCCATTCAGCTATTAATCCATCAATGAATCAATCCGACAATGATGTAAGAGCCCTCATGATCTAATCACTTCCCAAAAGCACATCTCTGAACCTTGGGAATCGAGCCTTCAATTCAGATCATCAACATCCTAATTTTCTAGAATAATTTCATACAATTAATTTCATTTTTCTTAAATCTTATTAAAATTTAACAATAAGCCCTATGGGTCTGGATTTTCCTCTGGGGGAAGATTCTTAAACTACAAATTCAAACTTCAAAAATAGATACAGGGTTAGTCAAATCACCTAGATATTTAGTGAATTTGGGTAGTTTGTATCTTTCGAGGACTTTATCTATTTAGTTTTTCAAGTTTATAGGTGTAAAATTGTTCCGAATATCCCCTTAGTATCTTTAAGCTATAGCTATGTCTGAAGTTATAAACTCTCATACATAGATACACTCTCAGTGTTGGATTTTATTTATTTATTTTTCCTAATCACTCTGGCTGGATGTCTCTCAAGGTATTGATCTTCTTACAGAATCAGCTGTTGGCTTCACTGATTTTCTGTTTTTCTATTTTTCATTTTATTGCATTTCGCTCTGATCTTTATGTTGTCTTTCTGCTTAGTGTGGATTCTATTTGCTCTTCTTTGCTCCTAGTTTCCTAACCTGGAGAACTTTCCTCTTGTCTAATTAGTGCTATAAATTCAACTTTTTATAGTGTCCCACAATATTTTGGCATTTTGTTGTTTTGTTTTCATTCAATTCAAAGTGATTTTTATCGCCCCTTTTCGTTTCTCCCACCCGGGGCTTATTAGAATACATTGCTCAGTCTCCAAACACCTGGCGGTTTCCAGAGTCATCGGTTTTCCTGTGACATCGATTCCTGATTTAATGCTGTCGTGCCCCCAGAACACACGGTGCCCGGCCTGCATCCTTCTGGAGTCATTGAGACTGTTTTATGGCCCAGAATGTCATTTATTTGGGCAAATGTTCTAAATGCTCTTGAAAAGATCACGTGTCTGTCACTGTTGGGGGGACACTCTGTGTCAGTCGGGTCAAACTGGTTGGCTGTGCCGTTTGGGCCTTTGTCCACCACTGACTTAGTGTCCATGTTTCCTGTCGGATGCTGTCAGGAGGGTATTGATACACTCACTGCAATTCTGGATCTGACTGGTTCTGCTTACGGCCCTTGCAGGTGTGACCTACCTGTCCCTGCATGGGGATCAGCTGTGCCTTGTGTGCTCTGTTCTCTGTCACCTGGCGTACAAATGTGTGGCTCCTGAGTCCTCCCGATGACCACCCCTTCTCATCATCAAACAGCCCCTTCTATGCCCAGCAAAAGCCGATGTTTGAGATCCACTGTTTGATGTCACCATGGCCCTCAGGTTCATCCACTTACTGTGAGGATGGTGCGTTTTCTTATTTTACTTCTGTAATCTCTCCATTTCTTCATATTCAAAATCTGTCTCTTAAGCATTCAGCTCGGTATTGCTTTTCTAGTCTGCCGGGGGGTTTGGTCATCTGAGTTTGCAGTGAGGACCCACAAGGCTGACTCTGAAGCTTGCGTTTTGACGTTTACTTCCCACATTTTGGGTCTGTTTTCCTTACTTTTCTGCCTTTTCCCCCCATTGAACATTTCCAATGACTCCATTTTCTCTTTGTTGGCATATCAGCGATATCTCTGGCTTTTCTCATTGTAGATGTGATGTGGGTTTATCACAGTCTCCTTCAAGCAACACCCGACCCAGGTCCCCAGCACCTTGCACTGCCCCGTCTGTTTTTCTAGCTGGCTCTGGTGACAATGTGGTCATGCGCATCGACCTACCTCACAGCCACCGTATGACCTTGTTGCTGTGTGTAAACAGCCAGGTGATGTACGGTGACCTAAGCAGCCAGAGAAGACCCGACCATCCTCTGTGCTGCGACGTTCCTGCTGTTTCCTCCCTCACACCCACACCTTCTATCAGCTTCTTCCACCTTAGGACTTCCTTGAGCGTCCCCCACAGACGAGGGCTGTGGCCACCAGATTCCTTCGGCTTTCACGTAACCCTAGAAAGTCTTATCTGGCTTCATCTGGAAGAGAGATTTTCACTAGTCGTAGATTTCTTTTTTTTAAAGCACTGTTCAGGGATGAAGTTAAGTGACTCATAAGAGTAGGATGCTTCGGAGTCCTGTGTTTAAGGTTTGCAGATAAGACCAGGGTCACGTGTGACCTGTGACTGACTGTTTCCCACTCCCAAGGCAAGGTCTCCTGAGTGGAGCACCCAGGGTTCCATGAACCATGAGGCTCTCTGCTCTGGCTGGTGGAAGCAGGCTCATCCCTGGGCAAGCCCCTGGCATGGTCCATCTCCTCTTACGAGTGGCTCTTAAAACAATGTTTGGCTGCTGGATTATGTTCCCGGGATGGGTCACTGAGCAGACACTGAAACCCTGTTTTATCGATTAACATGGACGGTAAAGTACCAAAGTGCAGAATCTACAAAGAAATAAAACACAGTTGTGGCCTACTTACTCAAAAACTCATGAAACCAGTGTTTCAAGCCGACAGCTTTAACTGTCCTTGCTGAAAATCAATGCATCTGTAAATAAGAGGGTGGTCTGTGCTGCCCACTTAAAATCAGCCCTTCTGTTGCTTTCCTAGGTTGGGATGCAAGGTAGCTACATTCAGCAAAATCAATAGCGGAGTTATTAAACTCCACCGTTGAGTATAAGCAGTTCCTGAGATGGCACAGGGAGTAGGGTGGGACCACACCCCGTAGAGCTAATTGCTCCTGACAAACATCCCACACTCGGAGCCTGACGGCCACCGTCACAGCCACAGGTCTGCAATGGGACCAGCCCTCGGTAGGCTGTTCTCTTGGACAGTTGGAATAATAAGGTCAGTGAATACACTGATGACCTCTGAGCAGCAAACCCTGACATGAGGCCCCAATCAGCACAGCGTCATGTTCCGTGGGGTGACCGACAAAGTGAGAGATCACCAGGCCTGTCCCTTTAATCACGATTTTAACAAAAATAGAACTCTGTATTTGGTTTTATTTTACATAAAATGCCTGGTTAGAGCAAGATAGAAAATAAAATCAGATGCTGTATTCTCCGGCCCCATGCTTCCCACCTTAACTGTTCGTACCCATCCCCCCCGGATCTTCTTAACATGCAGGTTCAGACTCCCGCTGGGAAGGGGCTGACACCCTGCATTCTGAGGAGCTCGGAGGTGACACCGGAGCTGCTGGTCCAGAGGACACACGTTGGGCAGCAGAGACCTGGGGTGTTTTTAGAAACTCAGAGCCCTGAATGTTATTCCCAGGGATCCTATAGTAGCTCTAAGATGAGACCTAGATGTGTGGACACTCCACAGTCCCTGCAGGTGACCTAGACCCAGACGCTTCAGGGGCCACAATTTGAGAAACAGCGCTGGCTCCACTACCATGGGTTTCCCAAGGTCTCACTGTCCAAGCTGGTGTTGGAGCACGAGGGTGTAACCACCGGTGGGCCTCCCATTAAGCTGACAAAAGAATCCCAGGGTCCAACAGGCTCGAGATTCCCGGCTACTCAGCCATATCTTGACATTTCGTAATACATGTCACCTCTGAGAAGTTCTCTGGTGTTAGTGAAATCTGCTCCACTGACTTATGCTGAGTTTTACCCCAAATTTGCACACATGGAATCTCCCATCTCCCTTCTCCAGAGTATAGTAATGGACAGCCTGCAGCCGGCAGCAGTGGTCCAGCGAATTCCATGCTCGAGGGTAGAAACGGGTGTTTAAGGAGTGCGGAGTGGTGTCTAAGACCCAGATCCTTTTGATTTTATTTTAAAGTTTTGGCTTCCTTTGTCTTGCCTTTCAGTGGTCTTTCTGTTTAACATCTTTATCCTTATCCGTCTCTTAGCTTTAGAAAAAGAAATGCCTTCTATCCAAGACAGCTGGCAGAAATCAGGATGGGAAAAAAAAAATCTGTGAAGTAATGTAAGACTTTCATCTTGGTTAAATGCTGAAATGTGCTTTTTCCAATCAAAAAATAATTTTACCCTGTCAAAGCCAAAGCCCTCCTTGAAACACGCAATAAAATGCTTGTTTACTTCTTCAATGTTAAGTTCCCAGTTCTCCTGTGACCAAAATAAAGTCATTTTAAAGACTCCTTGTCATTTTTTTTTTTTTTTTGGTTATGAATCCAAGTTTCCAAGATCACAATCCTCAAGAAATACATCTAAGCAGAATTCAAAGTTTGAATTTAGTTTCTTTTTTATTGTACAATATAAGAATATAATCTGGTGGGCAGGAGGATAAGAAGAAAATTCTCACCATGTCGTCCTACTTGCAAGTTAACCGTTTCCACTGATCACTGAGGATGGGGTTTAAAGGCAAACAACAGGGACACAGAGTGACCTCCCCACATCCCTCCTTGGGGACAAAGCCCAGACTCCTTTGCACCTGGGGCCTCTTTGGAACCAGTGTCCCCCACCACTTCCTGCATGTCCCTAAACCAAGCGCCGGGAAGCACAGGCGCCTGAGGATTGGGTCCCACGCCAGACACAGGGAATTCTGGGAGGCAGGTCTTGCCTGTGCTCAGAAGCACTTTACAAATCACAGCACATCTCCAACCCCTCCCAAAGCCCCCCACCAAGTCTCTGTGTGCCAGGGCGCAGCATGAAGACTACGTAAGCCCGTCCATCAGTCACCCTGGGTGCATTTTGAATGTCCCCCCTTTTAGGCAGTTATGGCATGAAGGGCTCCGTGTCAAGTGGAGGGGCTGGCACTTGGATCCACACCATCTCACGAGCTCAGACTCAGCCCCAGGCCTGGGCCTCCACCCTCTCCCACTCTGGGCTACTGAAGTCCCCACAAATGCCCTGCTCCAGCCATCGACAGCTCTGTGCCTATGGGGTCAGGAAATGCCTGCTCCAGAGCCCAGGCAGGGAAGTCACCAAGGGTCCACAGGAATCCTCAGTGTCTGTGACTCTCACCCTGACCTGGTGATGAGTCACAGCTCCTAGCAAACACAGGGAAACCCCATGTGACTCTCGCTGTAGACAGAACAATGCTTCCCAAAGAGGTCCCCAGCTTCATCTCCAGGATTAGTGACCATGTCACCTTACATGGTCAAGCGGACTTTGCAGATTCAGGACAAAGAGCTTGAGACAAGTTTATCCGGGATCATGCAAGTAAATTCAATCTAATCACATAAGTCCTTCCGAGCAGAGATCACTGTTCCCAACAGGGTCAGAATAAAGTCCAGGAGATGTGACGGGAGGACCACATGACCTGTCATTGCTGGGAGGATGAGGGAAGGGGGCCATGAGCCCAGGAGTGCATGGCCTCCGAGCTCGTCCGACTGTAGCCAGCAGGAAAACCAGGACCTCGATCCCACCTCGGGGACGGGATTCTACCAGCGAGACAGAGGAGCAGGGAAACCACCCCCACTCCAGCCTCCAGGAGGGAAAGAGGTGCTGCCACCCTGCCAACCCCATGAGACCCGTGCCCGACGGCCGACCAAGGTGACTTGTCGGGGCCACAGTAGAACGGGAGCAAAAACCTGAAACCTGCAAGTGAAGTTGTGCTGCAGTAGGTGCATACGATATGGACAATCCTGTGGACTAGTCGGGGTGGTGAGTAGCGGGAGCCTGGGGGCATGATAGGAGACCTTGACTGCCTTGAGCAGACTGAGGGTCTGCCCGTTAGAGAGACGGGTGAGACTGCTTTGGGGCCCCAGGAGGAGTGAGAGGCATCACAGAAAAACCCAAATTGCCTGAGAGGACGCCTCCGGCCACATGAACTGACTGTTAGTAAAAATAGGAGCGGTGTGGGACCTTAAGGGTGCTGCCGGTGGGTGCTCAGGGAGAGGTGGGAGCACCGTGCAGAGCAGAGGACCCACGAGCCTTGCCATTCAGGGAAAGATGTGTCCTGCCGTCGTGAAACGCAGACCTGGTGAGAGAACTCAGGTGTTCCGCTCGGGAGTGTCCAGGCGGTGCTGGGGAACAGCCCGGCTGTCTCTCACTACCTAGAGTGAAAGGGGGAGGAGGGAGACCAATTACGGAATGAAAGTCCACAAAACAGATCCAGGGCTTGATGATCTGGGAACTTCTTGGCCTACGCAGATGGCCAAGGATGCTAAAATCAGACATCAGCTGTTGGAGAAATTGTCCTCTAGAGAAGCAGCCAGGTGTGTGGCTGCACAACCTTTTGATCAGAAAGATCAAAATTTCAGAGTATTCAGTCACCAAAAAGGTCCCTGTTGAGATTACGGATGAGACCCATGGCCCCTTCGGCCATCTCAGCGGTAGCCAAAGGTAGAGATTCTCTCAGAAACTGGTGTGGATGAGCCTCTTGTCTCTGGTGCGAATCCCGGTAACATACGTGAGAGATCCACAAAGTTCTGAAGGAAGTGACCCCAGCAGAGACATCCCCAGGTCAAACCGGAAGGAAAGAGAAGGCACAGAGTGGAGGCAGCTCTCAGCACTTGTGCGTTCTGGTCAAGAGACAGACGGAGACTGCTCCATGGCCAAGCACACGCTCCCTGTCCCAGGAAAGGGGCAGAGGCGGGATCCAGACAGCAGTGTCAGGAGCCCGGGAGCAGAGCTGCACAGCTGAAGGGCAGAACAGCAGCTCACTCCCAGGGCTTGAAGCCTTGCTGGAGCTTTCTGTGCGGGTGTACCCATCACTTGGACTGGTGGCCCCTTTTACTTTCCATTTTCTTCTACTTGGAGTCAAGATGCCTGAGATTTTCATCCCACGTCTCAGTGTGGCATTTTGGAGACAGAGAGCTCATTTCTTCGGTTCCCAAGACCACAGCTGGAAAGGAATCCTACCCGGGGTGGGGCACAGTCATAGCCATGAGAATTTACATCATTTAGGTGGGCGGAGAGATTAAGGAAGGGTGTTTTACTCTGCATTGAAGAGCTGCCCAACATAGTAGTGACTGGCTGCATGTGGCTACTCAGCACTTGAGAAGTGGCTACCTGACTAAGGAACTGGACATTTAGTTTAATTGTTTAAACCTAAGTAGCCTCATGTAGCTAGTGGCTCCCATGCGGGTTAGTGTCCTCTAGAACCTAACTTTCTGTGTCTCTCCCAGTAGCATAAGAGCCCCCATAATTTGTTCAATAGGTGAATTGAGGGAATACAGGAAATGTCTACTCCACCCTAATGAAAATCGGGGCCTTACTGTGGCCACCAAGCATCCGCAGCCTTCTTGTGTTTAATAAGTTTCCTACTCTGTGTGACTTGTCAAGCAACACACCTCAACACCCACAGGAAAGCAGAGCGCAGCCACACCCTCCTCCCCAGCCTGCCTTACAGCTGCAGGACTGGGCTCAGCCGTCAGCCGCACTCACTCGGAACCGAAAGCTCGTCACGGGTATCACGGCCAGCCCGCACGACAACCGTGCCCTGCCAGGATCAGTTCAGCGAGGGAACCAGAGACCCAGCCTCTGACCGTGGGCCGCTCGCTGTCCCCATCTCAGCCATTCCTCTTCTTGAATCACGTTGGGTCATAACCTGTTGCTTGCATCTATGAGCTCAGACAAACCCTCCTGCCCACGTCCCTCATCGGGGAAAGGTGACTCAGCTCCATGTCAAAGCCGCGCTGCAAACCAAGTCAAACCACTCACCAACAGCACCGCCTGCACCACTCAGCCAGCTGAGCACTCAGTGGCTCTGGAACTTCCCCAGTCACCTTGAAACACACTCTGCATGGTCGTTTTACAAGGCCGATTAATCTAATTGATTTCCAGAATTAGGATCTTTGAGAATCCAGTTATTCTACAATCAGTCTTCATCAGGAGTGGATAATGCCTCATCCATGCTGTGACGGCTACTGGGGCTCAGCAGGGATTTCGGCCAAGCCTCTGTGGTCATCTGAAGTCTGCTTGGAGTCTAAATGTCCTGCATTCTCTGCACAACATAGCGGCTCAACCGCCTGCAACAGCAAACGCTCCAACAGGAAGCGCTCCCAGCATACCCACAGCCAGCGCCCTGCCCGGAGATGGGGCTCTCCACACCATGGGCCTTCTTGTTGCCATCACGAGAGCAGATGCCTTCCCACCGAATGGGCTCAGCAGACACCCCAAGCCCTATCAACACAGGCTGCTCACTTCTGAAAGCACTGGAGTCCCATCTGCAAGTCTGCCCCGAATCTGAGACAGGAGGCTGTCTGAGCAGGGGCTCCGTAAACTGCCTTCAGCACAGTTCAGCCTCCAGTCCCTGGCCCACGAGAAGGAGCACCCCAAACCCTCCACGGCGCCCTCGCCCTCCTCTGGAGTCCCTTCCCCCACCCCACCCGCCTGCTCACTCATCCGTGTGGGACTTTGGGAGACAGAGCAAGAAAAGTTCTGCAGCTGCCACATCTGGATCTCCCCCCAGTGCCTCGTCTTAGACTCGCTGCAACACAAACTTCTTTTAAAATAGAAGAAAATTGGACCCGCTCAACTCCAGCTCACTGTGAAGAGCCTTAAAATCCCTGCCTCGAGGTACCCCCCCCCCAGGCCATCTATAGGGTCTCCAGAAGGAAAGGGGAGGAGGAGGAGGACTGTGGGGAACTGAGAGCCACACCTGCCCACAGTGGCTGCTGTGCCACCCACCACCCACCCAGGGCCCCCAATCTGGAAGCACAAGATGAGCTAGGGTCGTAGGGTGAAGTCACCTTGATAAAGGACTGATTTTAGCTGGTCGGAGCCAGCAACACAGGGCAGGACGGTGGGCAGCGAGGCTGGCTGTTGGAGTCTTAGGGAGGCATCTACAGTTCTGCAGCAATTCACTTATTCATTCAGCAACGTCAGCACTGCTCTGTGGCCTGTCCTGGGGTCACAGAGACTGACATGCTCTGTCTGCCCTGGAGCTGGCCTGGGCATCAGGCTCAGCTGGGCCACTGCTGAAAGGCAGGTTCTGATCAGCAAGGCTGCTCCCCTCAGAGTTTGCATTTCCTGGGGCTCCCAGATGCTACCGACACCAGAGTCCCTGCATCGAGCAGAAGGGACTAAGAGCCGATTACCCAAAACAACAGTTCTCACCTGGGAGAGATTTTGCTCAGAGAGAATGTCCACACAACCACGAGGGTTTGGGTGCCGCAGCAGAGGAAGGGTGCTGCTGGCAGAGAGCGGTCAGAGCCAGGGGTGCAGCTACATCCTGGGAGACACAGGTCAGCCCCAGTGCAGCACAGAAGGGTCTGTCTCCATGTCAGTGACCCTGAGGTGCAGAAACTCAGATTAGCGTGGCCTTGATGCTTCCTGTCCCCGTAGCCTGGCTCCACTCCTGGATAGGAGAGGCTACAGAAGCCACCTATCTGGTGAGCGCCCGGTCTGCCAGGCTTGGAGAGGTTAAGACGGGGTCTCAGGTCCCCCGGGGGGTTCAGACACAGCTCTTGATCCAGGGCCCTCATCAGCACCCCCCGCCAGCAGGTACTTCAGGAGGGAACCAGGGTGAGCTAAAGGAATGAACTAGTTCTACCTGCCCCACTCCTGGGCCACTGCGGGCAGCCACTTCTCCTCACCCAGGCTTTAAAGATCTGTCACAACCTGGACAACTGTTGGTCGTGGCACCCTCGCCTGGACTTCAGGCCTCACACCATCATCCAGCATCCACCAATGGAAGAGCCACGTCCCCGGCAAGATGGAAGCCCTTCCCTGCCCTGCCCTCTGCCGCCCAGAGGGCCACGGCATCAACAGCTTCACCGTCAGACCAGGTACCTTTGTTAGGCACGGTGCAGAGGGCTCCCCCGTAAGCATCCTGAAACACCCTCCTGGCCTAACCACCTTTCCCTGGTGACATGGGCTGTGACTTAGAAACGGACATCTGGAGCAAGGGATCCCAACTGGGGACAGTTTTGACTTTAAAGAACACTCCATAATGTTTGGAGATGATTTCTGGTTGTCACACCAGGATGGATTGTGGGGGAGTGACAGAATCGGCAGAGAGGGGTAGAAAGCAAAGCTCCACCTCAAAGGATGCCCCATGACACAGACTGTTCCAACCCCCACTCAACAGGTGGGCGCCACCCCCCCCACCCAGGAAGTCACGCCTACACCACACCCAGGTTCACAGGCACCGGAGGCTCCACAGGGCAACAGAGCCCCCGCCCGGCAGCAGTGACCTGGGCTCGCCCACTCCCTCCCCGATTACGACCTGGTTGGCCCTGAGCAAGTCGCTCTGCGCCCTTGAACCTCCATTCTGCCTCCTTAGACAGGATTCTGGGGACCCGCCCCATAGGACGATGGGAGACACACGGGACAGTGCCAGGCGTGGTGGGGAAGCTGTCCACTCGGAGGTGGTGGCACTCGCAGGCCCTGGTGTCCTTCTCAGCACTGGGGCCGCTGGGAACCAGGCCTCACCAAGCTCCCGGGTTCCAGGCTCCGAAGGTGTCTGCCTCCCAGGGCCGCAGGAGCAGCGCTTCACAGAGATGCATCTTCGGCCAGGTCTCCCTCCGAGGATGGTCTGCCGGTGCCTCCCCTCAGCTGCCAGGGTTTGCAGCCGTGGCTAAGCTCCTTGCCTTGTGGCAGCTCACCTCCAGCCTCCATCCACATGGTGCGTCCCATGTTCCCTTCCAAATCTCCCCTTTGGTAAGGAAGAAGCCCTGCCCCCCATCTGGTATCATCTTAACCAGATCTGAGCAGCCCCGTTTCCTCTCACCCCGAGGTACAGGAGCTGAAGATTCCAACGTGTGAATTCAGGAAGGGAGACATTTCCCCCCATAGCAAGGTCATGCACCTCAGCCATGTAAGTACTGGTCATCCCCCCACTACAGCTGGCTAAGTGAGGCCCAGAAAGGCTGAGCACTTGGCACCCAGTTGCAGAGTCTAAGAGTCCTCCTTCCACAGGACCTGAGTTAAGGAAGAGGGAGGGGAAGGGGCTCTTGGTACAGCAAGAGGTCAAGGAGGCGATAGGGAGCCAGCAATCACCCTGCTATGCGCACCATGTGAGAATCAATTTCAGGTGCTCGGCAGAGAACTGGGGATCAAGAGAATCTGAAAACGCATCAGGGAGGATGCAGGACCCCAGATCTCCGGCTCCTTCAGCAGGGGCACAGCAGGCGTCCTGCACGTTCTCAGAACCCCGGGGCCTGAGCACAGAACCCAACGCGAGGGCAGTAACACACCCTGGGATGCAGAAGCACAGGTGCGCTGCCTGGGAACCACATCCCACACCCTGGGCCTGCCACCTCCTGTCCAGGGTGGGGCCCCAGACCTACAGCTCCCACGCTCCCCCACAAAAACCAACAGCCTGTGGCTTCAGACCCTGGCAACCAGGGCCGTCCCTGTAGACCTCTGTCAGAAAGCATGTGGGAAGCGGGACCCAGAAGCACGGCCCTGGGCACCAAGACTCTATGGAGATGCTTTGAAATCACGCATTATTTAACCAGAGATCAGTCTTCCAGGATGACTAAATCCACACAGCAAATAGGCGTTCGGAAGTCGGAAGTACAGCACCCATTAGCAGCACGTATCGACTACAAGGGTGCAATCAGATGCTCTGAGGGGCTGTTTAAACCTCCTGACAGGCAATTTCAAGTAATAAAACTGCTAATAAAGGTAGAAGTCGCTGTGCACGCTCATCCAGGGAGCCTCGGTGCTTCATGATTAAACTGATGGCAAATACTTTCTCAGAGCACCCTACTTTGTTACCTGGGGCTTTGGAAATAAAAGCTAAAGGCCCAGGAAGATGGGTCATCATTTAGGGTCCCCTCAAAACTCCGTCCAGTGCCTGGTGCAGGGGACCAGAAGCTGCGGAGAGGACTTCATTCTCCCACAGCCCTCTCCTCCCCGGTCCACCACTGGGGCAGAGGCTGGAGGTCCATCCCAGTCCAGCCCTGCCTCCGAGGCCCAAGGGAAGGAGGAAGGATAACCCTGTATCAGTCAGTACAACACTAGCTGCTGTAACAAACAAGCCCCGGCACATATAGTGGACCAAACATGGTGGAGAGTTACTTTTTGCTCACATAAAGTCCAAAACAACTGCTCTGGACCAGGGAGATACTCTCCTCCAGCAATGACCTGGGGTCCCGAGCCTGTTTTTTCTCATTCCCACCCTCCAGTTCCTATTCTCAGCTGTGGCTTCTCAGATCACCATACCCACCTGTTTCAAGCCAGTGGAGGGAGTGAGCATGCAAGGTGCCCTGGGGAAGGGTTCTAGGGACTCTGTTTTCTGGTCTTCTTGGCAGGGAGCTGAGGTCGTGTGATGAGACTCTAGCCAACAGGCTGTGAGCCACATGGCTACTGGCATCCAGCTTGGGACCCATGAATGGAAACAGATTAGGTGGGAATCGAGCCATCTCTTCCCCACACCCACACCCCTGCCACCTAACGTGGGTCATCCCGGGGAACTGAGGAGCCAGCCAAGATGACACCAATGAAAGCAAGGACAAAGGCATTAGTGTCCTGTGGACATGTCCCAGGTCCTCACCCAGCAACCACCCCCCTGGCTCGGGGATCGTGCCTCCCCCTCTCTCGGACAGTTTGGTTCCAACAGGGTCATCTCCCCTGGAGGCCAGGAGATGGAGTCATGTCACCGAGGCCCAAACAAAGGACAGCCCTGCCCCAGCCACTCAGAAACTGGCACGTGACGGGACTTGGGCTAATCAGAAGGGCCGAGCCTTGGGCTTGTGTCTGCTCCGCTGGCGAATGAGATGTGACAGCCCGGAACTCGGAATGGCCAAGAGCTGTGACAAGGAACCCCTGAAGCTGAATCAGCTGGGGGAAGAGAAGCAGAGTATCCACCCGTGCTCACAGCCTGCTAGTGTGTGTCACTGTGGTATGACTATTTAAGTCCTCAGGATAAATGCTGAGGAGGGGACTATCTAGGTCATATGGCGGGTCCAAGCCTAGTCTTTTGAGGAATCTCCATGCCAATTTCCATACTGGTTGTTACTAATTTACAGTCCCACCAAAAGTGTAAAAGGGTTCCTTTTTCTCCGCATCCTCTCCAGAATTTGTTATTTGTATTCTTGATGACAGCCATTCTGACTGGTGTGAGCTGAAATCTCAGTGTAGTTTTGATTTGCATTTCCCTAATGGCTAATGATGGTGAACATATTTTCATGTATTTGTTGGTGATTTGTATCTTTTCAGTAGTGTATTTAATTCATTTGCCCATTTGTTAATTGGGTTATTATGATTTTTTTGAAGTTTTTTGAACTCTATATATTCTAGATATTAATTGTCAGAAGAGTAGAAGCAAAGATTTTCTCCCCTTCTGAAGATTCTCCCCACATTTTTTAATCCCTTTATTTTATTTATTTTTATGTGGTGCCAGGGATGGAACCCAGTGCCTCATGCATGCTCAGCAAGCCCTCTGCCACTGAGCCACAACCCTCTCTCTTCACATTCTTGTTTCTTTTGCTGTGTAAAAGCTTTTTAATTTGATGCCATCCCATTTATTAACTCTTGGCCCTATTTTCTGAGTGTTAGGTCCTTACTGAGAGAGTCATTGCCTGTGTGCTGCAGTGCTGACCCTATGTTTCTGTCTTGGAGATGCACGATTTCTGGTCTGTTTCCAGAAGCTATGGAATTAGACCAGATTTGTTGTAACTCATTCGTACATGCACACAATACAACAATATGATTCTGCCAATTACATTGGTCCGTGATCCATTTTGAGTTGACATCTGCACAGAGTGCACATTAAGGGTCTAGTTTCATTCTTCTGCATATGGATAACTACTTCTCCCAGCACCATTTGTAAAAAAGACTGTCTTTTCTCCAGTGTATGTTTGAGCCCCTTTGTCAAGGATCAGATGACTGTAGGTGAGTGGATTTGTCCCCGAGTCTCGTGCTCTGTGCCATTGGTCTATCTGTGTGTTTGTTCTGATGCCAGAACCATGCAGTTTTTGTTACTATAGCTCTGTGATGTAATTGAAGCCAGGTATTGTGAGGCTTCCAGGACCACTCTTCTCACTCAGGATTGCTTTGGCTGTTCTGAGTTTTCTATTCTCCCAAATGAATCTTAGGACTGTTTTCTCTAGTTCTGTGAAGAACATCATTGGTATTTTGCTGGGAATTGCATTAAATCCCTAAGCTGCTTTTGGTAATATGGCCATTTAAACAATATTAATTTTGCTTATCCATGAAAATGCAAGATCTTTCCATCTTCTTATGTCTCCTTCAGCTCCTTTCTTCAATGTTCTACAGTTTTCATTGTAGAAGTATTCCACCACCTTGGGTAGATTTATTCCTAGGTATGTATTTCTTGAGGCTATTGTAAATGGAATTATTTCCCTGATTTATCCACAGATGAATTGGTGGCATACAGGAAAGCTATTTATTTTTGTATGTTGATTTTACAACCTGCTACTTTGCCAAATTTATTAGCTCTAGCAACTCTTGCTGGAGGTATTTGAATCTTCTAAGTGTAGGGTCATATCTAAACACAGTGATAATTTGACTTCTTCTTTTCCTATTTTTATCTCTTATTTCCTTCTCTTGCCTAGTTACTCTGGCTAGCATTTCTAGCACTACATTAAATAGGAGTGGTGAGAGTGGACATCCTTATCTTGTTCCAGATTTTAAACAAAATGCTTTCAGTTTTTTCCCCATCTACTATGATGTTGGATTTGGGTTTTTTATATGCAGCCTTTAAGATGTTGAGATAGGTTTCTTCTATCCCCACTTTCTTCAGTGCTTTTATCATGAATGGGTGCTAAATTTTGTTGAAGGCTTTCTCTGCATCTATGGAGATGACTAAGTGATTTTTGTCTTTAATTCTGTTAATGTGATGAATTACATTTACTGATTTACATATATTAAACCTCCTATCTTTGCATCTCTGGAATAAAACCAACTTGGTCATGGTGTACAATCTTAACACGTTGTTGAATATGATTTTCTCATATTTTATTAAGAATTTTTGCATCTAAGTTTATCAGGGAGTTGGGTCTATAGTTTTCTTTCCTTGATGCATCCTTATCTGGTTTTGGGAAGAGTGATGCTGACTTCATAGAATGAATTTGGAAGTGTTCCCTCTCTTTTCATTTCATGGAGTAATTGGAGGAGTAGTGGCCTTAGTTTTTCTTAAAGGGTTGGTAGAATTTAGCTGAGAATCCACCTGTTCCTGGGCTTTTCTTTGTTGGAAGGCTTTTTATTACTGCTTCTATCTCATTATTAGTTACTGGTCTGTTTCCATGTTCTATGTCTTCTTGATTGTTTTGGTGATCGTATTTGTCTGGAAATGCATACCTTTCTTCCAGGTTTTCTAATTTATTGGAGTATGTATTTTAAAAATGATCCCTATTGATCTGCTGGATTTCTGTGAGGTCTGTAGTGATTTCTCCTTTTTCTTCTCTAAAAGGAATCATGACGACTATGCTGAGTTCACAGTCTCAAAAGGTGAACGGAGAGAGTGCAGAAGAGATGTACAGGTGATGGTCATAAGGCAGGAGGAAAAAATAGGAGAAACAAAGTAAATGGAGAGAGAGAGAAAATAGAATTTGGCTGCCAGCAGGAGAAGAGAGAAAGAAAAAGATACAAATGAAAGCGAAACAAAACAGAACCAAACCAAGACCCCTAAATCTCAAAAGACAAGGAAGGAAAAATACCTCCATTTATAAAATGCTAAAACAGAAAATGAAACAAATATCAGCACAGCCACACACACACGAGATTCCTAATGACAAGTGGAGAAATCCTTTCCACTGAAGTGGCTGAAATAGTCGGAGGCCCCCTCTGTGCCCACCCCGGCTTCCTTCCCGTTTCTTCTTGGCTATGGGGGTGGCAGTGCTGGGGGTTGTTAACCCCTTCCCCTCTTTTAACTTTTATCTTATCTACTCTTACGTGGTGCCGAGGACGGAACCCAGTGCCTCACACATTCTGGGCAAGCTCCACCATGGAGCCTGGGCCCTGCTCCCTTCCTCTTTTCGTGCTGCTCTGGGAGCAGCGTCCTGAGCCTGAAACAGGTGGACCCAGCTCTGCTGCCTTCTCCCCAGCAGGCGTGGGCAGAGTGGGAAGTCCTGCCAGCTGGATTCCTGGCACAGGCCAGGTCCATGCTCGCTGCCCCACCTGCCACCCTATGAGGGGAGCTCCACAGGGGTGTCGGCTCTGCTCAGCCTGGAACCTCGCTGGGGTCTCTCCGGAGAGGAGCTCAGCTCTCAGGCCTGCAGGGGGCTCTAGGGGGTCCGCCTGGGGGGGGGCCTCCAGGGGAGGTTGCCCAGGGGCGGGGACAACCCATCAGGTTCCCACCACTTCAGCTGGTCGTGGGGCCTCACTCTAAAGGGAGCGGCCTGGGCTCCCTCTGGTGCCCACTCAGTCCCTGGGCACAGGCTTCTCGGCATCCTTCCACTCCCATTCCTCAGGGCAGGGCAGGAGCAGGGCAGGGACACAGCTGTTTGCTCTGACCTCCCGGGTTCTTCAGCAGCCGACAATGTGGCTGCCTCAGGATGGCCCCAGCTCAGCTCCCCACGGCCAGTTGGGAACACAGGGCCGTGTCCACCACCAGGGCACACTGAGCCTCCAGGTCCGCGAGCCTCTGCTCCCCTCCCTCTGTGCAGACCCAGGGCTGCTGTTGCCACTGGCTCCACTCCACGGCAGTCCGGTTCTTTGTTGAATGTCCCCACAGTTCTGAGTCACTGACTGTCCAGTGCTGACCTTTAGTGAAATCCTCCCTTTTGCCCACTTCACAGAGAAGCAGGACTTGCACTGCCTGAATCCCCAGCCACCCAGGCCAGGGGGCAGCTGTGAACACGGCTTCCTCCAGCCACCATCTGGAATCCATGGGCACAGCCGCTCCTCCCCACAGCCCAACCTCTCTCCTCTCTCCTCTCTCCTCGAGGGCCCATGTGCTGGACACCAGGGAAGCAGTGTGGAGCAAGAGAACATGCCGAGAAGCTTCGCTGGCACCGAGACATCCCCTCGCCCTGCCCCAGGGTTCCAGCCCCCTCAATGCCCCCGAGAAGCCCAGGCGGCCAGTTTGCCAGCCAAACAAGAAATTCAGACCCTTTCAGTGATTTGCAGAGTCAGTCCACACGAGAGCATCTTCAGGGAGCCCCTGAGGGCCGATGCGCGACCCCAGAGGACAGGGTTATGCTGAGGGAGGGGACAGGCCGGCTCAGAGCCAGGCTCCCTCCCGCAGCACAATGGCTGGGCTCTGCTCTCCCCTGGGGTAGGGCTGGCCTGGACCCCGAGCTCCACTTCTTGGAAGCTGAAATCTGGGCTCTGGCTCAATGCTGAACAATCACCGACTCCCATTCAGTTTTCCCTGAATAGCTTCTCCCAGAGCGCTCTTTACTGCACCCATGAAGCTGTGGGAGGAACCTGGCACGGTGTCAGTCACAGACACTCTGCTGCCAGTGGCACAGTTACCAGGTGTCACTGGACCGTCCAGGTTTAACCAGGTGGCAGCTTGAAAGGCCTTGCCTTGTGCTGGGCAGGAGGAGCTGGGGCTTCGGGGAGTCTGAACCTGCTCACTGGTCACCCGCGCAGGAGGACAGGATGGACGGACTAACCCCCAGTGCTGCCCCCAGTGACCCCCTGACCCAGAGGGTTCTGCAGCCTGCTCCTCCCACCACCCCCATCTCCTGCCCGCCCTGGGGGCAGTGAGAAGGGCACATGGTTCGTGGTGGAGCTCAGCCATTCCTGAGTGCCCATCACGCTCGCCCTAGGTCAGGTGTTCTGTGCCCACTGCTGGTTAGTCCCATCTCATAGACCCACGGAGACCTGAGGGACACAGACCAGCCAGAGGTCACACAACAGGAGTGAGGGAGTCGAGGTCTGAACCCCGGTCCCAACTCCTCTGCAGGTTTGACTCCTTCCCAGTGAATGGAGGAGGCCTTGACCCCCCACCTCTGCTAGGGGTGGACCTTGAATGTCCCCTGGAGGTGTGTGGAAGGCTTGGTCCCCAGCTGGGGCATTCTAGGGCCACTGGGGAAGGAGTTAGGTCCCTGGGGGCGTGGCCTTGAAGGGGATCTGGGACCGACTCACACCTACGCTTCCTGGTCACACGCTGTGCCACACAGGACCACCTCACCACAGGCCCAATGGCAACGGAGCCAACCTACTATGGACCGAAACCTCCAGCCAACTTGAAACTTCCTTTCAACTTGACTTTCTCCAGTAGTTTTGTCACAGTGACAGAAAGCTGAGTAAGACAAGCATATAGCTTTAAATTCACTCAATAAAATTTCATGAACCCCCACTGAATCCTGGGTCCCCCCCCCGGTATATCTTCCAGTCTAGAGAGCCGTGTCCCTGCCCAGCCTCCTCCAGGCTGCCTCCTCCAGCACGTCCCACCATCTTTATTGGGTACTCCCAAATTGTCAGGCTCAGGACAACCCCTAGGGATACAGAGGTACAACAGGTGGGCCTCCTGGGCGGGAGCAGTGACAGGATCGCACTGCAGCTTGAGGTGCGATGGGCAGAGGCCAGCAATGTGAAGACAGGATGTGGTGACTGTACTCCTGCCTGGGTTCAGAAATGGCTCCCCAAGAAGGCCCATGGCAGACCCCGGCACCTGCGCACCCTGCCGTGGGTCTCCTTCCCACGCTGCTGCACCCTGGCTGCCCCCGTGGGACTCGGAAGTTCTAGCCTGCCCAGGCCACCATGGTGGTCACACCCACCCAGGCAGGTAGGCAGTTTGGGAGGGGCACATTCAGGACAGTGAGTTGGGGGGAGAAGGAGAAGGGTGATGCCCACTGGGGGCTTCCAAGGTCAGGTCTGCCTCCCTGGACTATTTGGACCTGAGGCAACAATCATGCAGACATGCGGGGACTTTGCCTGGGGTCAACCCGGGCACCACAGGTGACCCAGGGAGGCCTCCATGCATCTGAGTTAACCACCCGGGCTCCTGACAGCAACACTCTCAGCCATGGGGCTCTCAGCCACGGGGCTGGGAAACCTCTGCAGCTGCCGAGAGGGACAGGGGGTTCCAGAGGAAGGCTCAGGAGCATCTCCTCCCAGCCTGCTCTCCAGCTCTGCTGAAGGGACACGTGGGCCCGAATCTCAGTGGCCTTCAGTTACAGCACTCGATGCTCACTTGAGGGGCATGCAGGCCGCAGTCAGCTGTGTTCTGCCTGTGTGACCTCATGCAGGATCCAGACTGAAGGGGCAGACCGCCAAAGGACAGGCCACCTCCTGGTATTGGGATTCTGACCAACACCAGGAGATGGCATCTGAGGCATCTGCTCTGAGGGTCAAATGGTCAGTCAGGTCACATTCTCTTGGCCAAAAGCACAGGGGCCAGTCTGACGATGAAGAGGGCAAGTGTATCCCTCCGACAGCGAAGCTTGGCAAGCCACACGGAGAGAGGAGGATGTATACTCCCCTGACAGGACGGGGAGCACACAGGTGTGATCAAGAAGACAGCGTACGTAGCACATGGCCTTTCCCTCCAGGTTGCAAAATGGCAGCTGTAACACTCGTCATCTCATCTTGGCCCAGGCAGAAAGAAATAGGAAGGAAAAGGGCAGCACAAAAGTTTTCCCAGAAGCCTCAGAGCAATTTCATTTCTGGGGTCACTGGCCAGAGCTAAATCACATCATCAAATGTGTCTGAAAGCTAAGAAGATGGGTGACGGGTTAGTCATCCCAAGGCCTCCACCCCACCTCCCTGCCTCTGGACTGCTCCTCGTGTAACAGTCGTTTATGCCAATAAGATTTCTTCTACTTGCAGGTGGAAAAAACTACTAATAGGCAAGAGATGCAAGTATCCCTTTACCCCCGCCTCCGACAGAACACAACTTCCATGTGGAAAGGATCCGCGCCCTGCTCCCTCGCCACGGTAACTACTGCACTTACGCATATCAGCAGGTGGCTCAGCAACGAAGAGTGACCCAGTGAATGAGTGGGACGCAGGAGAAGTCTCAAAGAATGAGGAGGCTCCCATGTAGTCAGGGAGTCTGTGGCCCAGGCTGCCCTGTCCGTCAATGACAGGTCTAGACCTCCGGTGGCCTGTTTTGACATGAAGCAGGGATGAGCACAGTCTTCTACGATCTCCCACCTCGGAGGAGGGAAACCAGGAAGCACCATCACTGCCCACAGCGTACACCCCTCCTCGCCAGCTCAGAACCAGAAGCTGATGACCAACCTGCCAGCCCTTAATGCCTCCAGAGCTCACCTCTGCACCCCATTAGAAGTCTGAGAGCGGGGTGTGTCAGAAAGGTTGAGCTCCCTGGCGGTGGGGGTCACCTTCTTCCTGTGGCTGTCCCTCTGTGCGGGTCTGTGTCCCAATCTCCTCTTCTTAGAACAATGCAAGTCAGATGGAAATAGCGCTGCCTGCCCACTCAGGTAAACCCACTGTAACCCAACTTCCCTTTTAAAGCCCTATTTTCCGATGCATTCATGTTCTGAGGTGCCAGCGGTCACAACTTCAGCCTGTGAATGGGTGTGGCACCATTCACACCCCTAACAGCCAAGACCTTGAACTTGGGACTCAGGGCAATTTCAGATACTCTGTCTAATGTGCTCCTTACAGCAAGCTGTGTCTTCTGGAGGGCAGCCGAGGAAATCCAGAGGTACAGGCTCTGGTACGGTGGTGCCTCTGGGGACACCAAGTGGAAACTCATCCAAGTCTTGGCGCAGACTTCTAGCACAGGCATCTCCTGGCAGGTTTGTGAGTTTGCTCTTGAGTATCTTAATTCTTCTAAATTTTAACCTCAAAACAACCTATCCTAAACTAATATGTGCCTTTTCTGAGTCACGGGATCCACATCCTTAATGACATTGTCCCACTGCAAGCTTGATCCCTCCGTGGTGCCAGTAGCCAAGCCCGAATTGTCTTTGAGCTGACGGGAAAGAGCAGAGGCTATCTTAACACACCACTGATGAAGGTCACTGTTAAGGCCAAGAAATGCCACTTTACAGAGAGAAAATGGCAGAAGAGTGTGCTCTTACTTGACCAACACTGGTCCCGGCACATCGAACTCAACAGACCCACACTCCAGCTTGCAGCCCAATGTGCTCCATGAGACATGATTTTGTTTCAGGCAAGCAACATCATCCATCACGTTAAATTAATGTGGCTAATTTGGATTTTATTGGTTTGGTAGGCTTGTTTGTATTTAATTCATAAATTTGTTTGCAGCTGTATAAAAGCAACGAGCATAATGCATTTATAGGTAGGTTTATGTGTGGACTGTTTAAACAATACCAGGTCTAGCATTAATTCTGAGTAATTTAAGTGAACATTAATTCTCCGTGAGAAACGTCCTCCCAGGGAAACCACCATGTACACACTGGTCAAGTCTGAGACATGCTGCACCACACATCAGGACCCTCCGGCTTCTGAGCTCCTAGATATGAACTCCCACATGAAGTAAGAGGAAGTGAGCAAAGAAAGCACCACCCAGATCTGTTCCTGGTCCGGTTCATCTCCTCACCATCACGAGTCTGCAGAAAGTCCACCATATTAGAGGTGCCAACCAGACCTCTGAGAGAGCTCACCCGACCAGCCCTGGCAGAGGCGGAACAGCCACTCACAGCTGATTGGACCAGGGTTAGGCAGCTCTGCAGCTATGGGCCAATCACACTCTCCTCTCTC
Organism: Spermophilus citellus; assembly: GCF_964194105.1. Lineage (NCBI taxonomy): Eukaryota > Metazoa > Chordata > Mammalia > Rodentia > Sciuridae > Spermophilus > Spermophilus citellus. The sequence continues at coordinate 32,129 of NW_027672869.1, read as the reverse complement.
ATGGGGTTCTGGAGTCAGTATTTGGTCAGCTATGCCAGGAAGCTATTGGAAGCCAAGCTAAAAAGTCTTGCAGACTCGAGCCCCATTTGGAAAAGCAGCAAGGGCTAGCTATGGGTCAGTAGGTGGGCAGAGGAAGCCAGCCTATAGCAAGACGAGTTGGCCAGGCAGGGAGAGGCAGGATGAAGTCCGCACCACCCTCAAGAAGGGCCTGGGCATGTTGCAATCCCCGACTTCCTGATCGCCACCCGTGGTGAGATGTACCTGTCTCCATTTAACAGGAGACAGGCCAGGGGGACCTCTGTCCTGGAGACGCAGAACATCCCCTCTACGGCTCTCACGTGGACGACTGGCTGATTCCTTCTGTGTGCCTGTGGGAGGACTTGGTCAGCCTGCTGCCTATCACTGCTGTACCTCCACACACGCCAACTTGTCGGGAGACTTCTGAGGCAAGGACCAGAGAGGAGGGAAGTCCGGAAAATGAATCAAGACGGGTGGGTGCCCACTCTGACAGATGCAGATCACTACATCAAGTAGTTACTACACGATCATGTTTACTTCTCATTATTACTAGGAAATGTGCACATTATCATAGTCATTGAACAACACGGGGACTGGGACTCAGAGAGATCGAGTAGCCCAGCAGCAAGGAAGAAATGGAAGATAAGAAGTGGTAAGAGAAAGGGAAGCAACCAGAGACAGGAAGTGAAGTCAGACAGGAAGTGAAGTCAGACAGGAAGTGAGAGGAGGCAGGAGGTGATGGACAACTGACTGATTCCACAGCCTATTCCTTCCCACCCAGCCTGACTTCCCTTGGAGGGGAAACATCCTTGCCTCAGAGCCACACATGGGGCTCAGAAGGCCTCCATGCTTGGCCAGTGCCCTTTGCTGGCCGTACCCAGCCGGAGGCAGGAATGCTCATTCAACAACCGCCAGCCTCCCTGGTAAATAGCTGGCAGGAAGGGGACACTCTGGTTAAGCTCCTGGGCTCAACTGACCCTCTCCCAGGTTCTGTGACACCATCCATTTCTTCCCCTGCCACGTTGAAATAGAAACCACCCACCTCTGCAGGCTGCTGTGTGGCCAACTGAGACAAGGCCCGCAGAAGTGGCCACACGCACCTGAGCAGCCCCAAGAGGGTGCTGGGAGCCACTTCCTGACACCCTGGAGAGCTGGCCGCTGCGGTGCTTCTCCTGAGGCAGCCAGCCGCCCACCTCAGTACTCTCCATTTTTCTCTGTAGCAGAACTTTCCACATTTCCCCAAACCATTGGATATTGATTTTTAACACGAATAACTTTATAGCAGTGGTTGCTTCAAAATGATCAGAATTGATCGGGCATAAGGATTTTCCATTAGGCAGAAATTAAAGAAATACATCTTCCAATATCTCCATTAAAACACCCTCCGTCTTGCAAAGGTAGGAGCGGTTGATCTTAGTGCCTGGGGAGCCAGGGTGTTGAAGCTCCTCTCACATACGTCTCCTTCCCCTCAGAGCTGCATTCCAGGCTCCATCCCTTCCCTGGACCAGGGAGCAGAATGCCACAGGGCAAGGTGCCCGAACCCCCCTTCCTATGTTCGCACGGAGCTGCCGGCAGCCACAGGCCCCAAGAGGCAGAGCTAAGACCTCCTCCAGCAGCTCAGGCAGCAGCTCCTGGAGTGCGGCTGTGGCCGAGGGGCTCCCCTGTGTGTCCCAAGCACCAAACAGCACCTGACTGCCAGACGGCAGGCGTCACAGCCCGACACTCCAGGCCTCCAGGTGTCCACACCGTGCCACTGCCACATGCCTCCGGGGTCCTCTCACTATAGAGGATGGCCTTCTCGTCCCTTGTCCTTGAGTCTGGAATGGGTTGACTCACTTTGTCCAGCAGAAGGCAGCAGAATGAGGAGGGTGCCCCCTTCTGAGCCAGGACCATGGTGGTTTTGAGTGTTTCCACTCCTCTCACGCCCTGTTGTCACCAGGGGGACACCTAGGAGAACCTACTTGTCCCAGAACAGAAAGGAGAGGCTTGGGAGCTGCACCAGGCAGCCCTGGCCACCCAACAGAGGCCATCCAAGAACCACAGTGGACAGCCACCCACAGGTACACATTGGCCCTGCTGAGTGACAGGCCTGCTTTCAGCCACTTTCCTGTGACTGACTGGGCCAGAAGCTACCAACAGACCGGCACATCCAACCTAAATTAAAAGACTCTGTCTATTAAACACACAGTAAATGCAAAGTACCTGGTGGAATGATCTACAGACTTTACAGATCCTACCCGGACTTAAAATGCTGATGTTCTATTCATCCTGAAATCTGTTTCGATCACTATCATTTTTTTAAAACATGGCCACAGTACATTATTTTCAATTTCTGAGGATTTGGGGGGCATCCCTTTAAATACTGCACTGCTCCCCTCACCTGAAACCCAGCCCCAGTTACCACATTTATTCCTTATAAAACTTAATCCATCAAAAAAAAAAAAAAAAAACCAATGTGAGCCACAAACTAAATAATGTAGTATTGGGTTATAACTCAAAGCACAAAATAAATATCCAGGTTTCATATGGAGGTAAATAGGCAACTGGTTGAGTGAAGGGATCAGTGTGGGTGAATAAATCCAGGCGAAGGACTCCGGAGACTTCCGCAGAGCAAACCCCTCTGCTTAAGTGAGAGCCGCACATGCAGCCTCCTTCCAAAGGGCACAGGATGAGAAGCAGGGCGCAGGTGTGACCTTACGGTAGGGACACCTGAGCACAGGGCCTGAGCCCGTCAAGGCCAAATCCACAGCCATGAGCCGTGTCAATAGCATGAACCCTGGCGGGATGAGGGGGGCCTTCCCTGAGGTCTTCCTCCCACACCTCCTGTCCTCCACCTCTGAGGACAACTCCAGAGGGTCACCATGGAGGAGGCTCCTCAGGAGAGTCAAGGTCACTGAAGTCCAGGACAGTCCAAGGTGCTGCCCAGCACAGAGGAGACATGAGGGCCAAGTGTGGTGGGGTCTTTGCAGAGGCCCCTGCAACAGGAGGGGAAGGGAAGCAACGAGAGACAGGAAGTGAAGTCAGACAGGAAATGAAGTCAGACAGGAAGTGAGAAAAGAGGCTGGGCTTTAGTTAACACTGAGGCCCCAGTGCCGGCCCATCACCTTTGACAAATGCACCATAGTGACGAGAGGGGAGGCCCAGTGGGTGTGCGGGGACTCACCATACCCTCTTGGCAAATTTCTTTTCATCTAAAACTATTCTAAAGCTATTCTAAAGTGCATAGCATTTTTAAAAAGTGACTAAGGCCACAGAGATTAAGCAGATTGCCCAAGGTGACGGAGTTGTAGTCCTAGTCCACAGCTGTGTTAAAGCCAGCACGTGGGGCTTACCCATCCTAGGATGCTTTCCACCTAAGGAAAAGGAGAGGGGAAGGAGGGGGGATGTGTGACAGGACAGGGGAGGAAGGGAGGGAAACCATGGCCAGGCATTTAGTGCAAACACTGCCAGGGCAAGGGCCCGCCACTGCTGCCGCCGCCCTCTGGGTACACACCCAGCAGCTATCAACAGCTCCACGGGCTTCCCATCCAGCTGTGCCCACCCTCCTGCAAGCTCCAGGAAATCAACAGCATACGCATGTCCATCACTGGGACTCCACCATTTAGCAGAAGCAAAAGCCACTCTGCCAGGGTACCCGCCCCCGGATGCGACATCCCAGCCGGCGGCCACGCACACATCCATCTTGAGTACAATTGTTTAAGTGGTTTGGGGTCCCGTGAAATCACAGATTAATTCGTGCTTCCTTTGCATTTTATTAGGGAAGGTTTATCATCAGTATGAAACTTTAATTCCTCCAAAGCCGTGGATTAATAGACTCATAAACTTTAATACCTGGTGCATTACACACTGCGCTCAGGAGCTGCTCCACACAGCTGGGAGTGCCAGCTCAACTCCATGTTCCTGGCTCCCCTACTCCATTTTCTGACACCTTCGGGGACACAGCTAGCCTAGATGCACCCTGATCAAGTGCCACTTGTGGGTTGGAGGCCCAACGCTGCAAGAGACCAACGTTGCTAGCAGCGCCACTCTGGATGGCTGTCCTACCTCCCTGACCCTCCACTTCTTGTCTATAAACAGGGATATAGTTGGAGCTTGCCTCACAGGGCTATTGATTATTCATGATGTGTGGGTGGGAGAGAGAGAGAGAGAGAGAGAGAGAGAGAGGCAAGAGGAAGAAGGAAGAAGGAAGAAAATGAGCAAGGTGCTGGTGCAGGGTGCTCACGACTGTGTGCGGCCAACAGCAGCTGTCGACGAGGCCACGCTTAAATCAAGGCTGAAAGACCCTCAGAGCACAACATTAAAGAGAAGGCCTTTTCTCCAGCAGGGAGAGGGAAAGGCTGGCCAGGACCTCTGTGGAGAGCCGGAGCTGGGAGCTGGAGGCCTCAGCTCCTATCAGCTCTGTATAGGTCTCAAGCCAGGGCTCCAGGGCTGTGGGTGCCTGAGTGCTTGACCTGTGCCTTTGTTTACAATGTGGCCACTGCTGCTGCTTGTGGGGAGCAATGCCTGCCTCGGGCTCAGCCAGGAACCCTCCCGGGGCCGGGGCTCGAGCTCAGCCCTTCTTAACTTCCTGATTCCTTTGGAGACAGTGAGAGAACAGACTGCACACTCACAGCCAAGTGCGTCCTGCAGTGACCCTTTCTCCCAGAAGCCCTCCTCCTGTTTTCAGCAATGGGTCCAGTGAAGGGGCAAAGGGAGAATGGTGGTCGTGTGGACCGATGATGCTGAGGATGACCAGCCTTCACACCCGGCTTCAACCAGGGGGGTCGGGCAGTCCTGGGGGCAGTCTGGTTGTCACTGTCATGCTGAAGGGGTGCTGTGGACCCTGGGGGCAGAGCCAGGGAGCTGCTTCACATCTGCAGTGTCTGGAGATGCCCCCGCCCCGGGCTGCCGGGCCCAAGCTGCCAGCAGTGCCAAGGTTAACTGGGCCACTTAGTCCATGGCACCAGTGACTCACTGGCCACCTATGAAGAGGCTTCCTGCAGGGTGAGCTGCCAGGCGGATGTCCCACCTCCCCCATACCTCTGCCCTCACCCTGGCTCTGGTTCTACACTCAGCCACGTGACCAATGACACAGGGACAGGGACCATGTGCTGGCTCCAAGGCCAGGCTGGAGAGGCTCCACATGCCTCTGCTCCTCCTCTGCCAACTCCAAGGGAGTAACAGGCCCTGCTTGTCCCACTGACCCCAGAGGACAAGAGACACTAGAGAAAGGCCTACCCAAATATCTTCAGACAGAATCAGAGTCCAGCCAAGGCCAGCCCAGCCCCAGAGCCCGCAGCCCCAGGAACCACAGCCCCAGGAACCACAGCCCCAGAGCCCACAGCAGTGACAGCCACTCAAAACCACCGAGTCCTGGGAGGGTCTGTTCTGCAGCAACAGGGCGAGAGACCCCAGGTTAACCAGGGAAACGGAGGTGACCAGCGCGGCCACACAGCGGGAGGCCCAGCCTGCACCTGGCCCTGCCAGGCCCCTGGGAGTTGCTCTCCCTTCTGACGGCCACAGATCTCTGCAGGCCCTGGTGAGCAGATCCCTTGGGCCATTCTGCAGAGGAGACAAGGGAACGTCACAGAGCCCTTGGGCGAGCAGCCATGGGAAGGATGGGGTTGAGTGCAGAATGCTGTGTTCTGGCTCCAAACCCAGCCCTGGGCCCTGACGTCACATGGCCACCAGTTCCAATCAAAGGAATTAACTGATGCAAAGTTCTGCTTCAAGGTCCCCACAGCAGGCTGTGGCCCAGGCTCCCAGCTCTGCCTCAGCTACCCCTCACTTGCACCTGCCCGTCCATCACCCCAACTGGAGACTCTCCTCCACAGGTACCTCCGAGGTCTGTCCATGCCTCTGTGTATGTCCACCCAGCCCTTAACCTCCTGCAGCCTGCCTCCCCTCTCCTGCACTCCCCCACCACCCATCATCATGACTTCGTCCCCTGGGGAGGGGGGAGGACTTCTGTCCCACTGCTCCCTGGATCTGGGAGCAAGCCGGGAGGCTGGCACCATCTCGCCCCATGCTCCCCTGCTCCTCTCACCTGCCGCCTCAGTTATCAGCTGTGCCGTGAGCGCCAATGACCATCCAGGCATGGTGTTCCGTGCTGGAGGTAGAGTTCAGGACAGTGGCCAAGTCCCCTGCCCTCTTGAGACCTACAGTCAGGGTGGAGGGGCCGTAGTGGTGGTGGGCAGCGAACACTGGCTTTCTCTTGGCCCCCAGGCGCTCAGGTTGCCCAGCTGCAGAGCCAGACACTCTGCTCAGACTCTCCCTTCCCCTGTGCCGGTTCATCTGCCCTCCTGGGTGGCCTGGTCAGACCCCCGCACTTCAGACCACCAACCTGCATCTGGACATCCAAGTACAAACCCCAGAGGGCAACAGGCTCCGGGATGTGTGGGTTGTTTCATTTCTAAGTCTCCTACTGGGCCTCGCAGACCCATGGGGGTGGACACTCCCCCAGGTCTAGCTAAATGCCTGTTCCCAGGGCCTCGGACACGGCCGTGCTGAGGAGAGCGTAAGCAGAAAGCACCCGGCCACCACCAGGCCACCACCAAGCCATCCGCAGCCAGAGACGGTGGGCAGGATGCCCCACATCCCACAGCCAGAGACGCGAGAACCCAGGCTGGTGGTCGCTATGGGAACCGCCTCCACGTCTGCTTGGCCTCAAGAGCATCATCCTACCAGGTGCCAGAGGACAGCAGCCCTCAGCTTTTGTAGGGACACACACAGGAGGCCCTGTGACCCGCTGTCTGTGGCCACCCATGTGGCCCCTCCCCTCAAGTGTGTGCAGGGCCTGTGGCTTCCTGTGGACAGACAACATGCTGCTCACACCCAGTGGAGACTCGATGTCCACGAGGCAAGAACGCTGTCCCTCTACCGTCCTTGGCGGCCTTCATGAAGCAAGAGGCCAAGTCCAGGAGGGGAGCCATTCACGTCAAGGACCTGCAAGGGACCCATGAACAGCATAGAACTGACCCTGGGTGTGATGGCCACAAAGGACTGAGGGTGCCCAGTAGAGCCTCTGACAAGAGCCCAGGCTGAGCCAGCACACCTTGACTCCAGGCCACAAGACCCAGAAGCAGAGGCCCAGCTAGACGGCGCCCGGACTCCTGCCCAGAGAGACCGTGGGATCCTAAGTGTGTGCGTGTGAAGCTGCCACGTGGTATGCGCTGGCCGTGTGGGAACAGAGAGCCAGCCTGTCAGAAGGTGCGGGACCGTTTTCAGGATGCCCACCGGCTCCCCACCTTTGACGGGACACCGTATCCTTGGATCTGTGCTCGGTCAGCTTCCCAGCTAACAAATGACCACAGGCCAGATGGCCAAGGGCAATGCGCACTCACCCCCAGGCAGTTTTGCAGAACACAGTCTCAATTCAGGGCTGTGCTCTACAAGAGAGGCCTCGTCCCTCCCGGCTTCCGCTGGCTCCCAGCAGCCACTGTCACTCACCGGCTCTGGAGGCACCACCCGTCCCTGCCCGTCTTCACGCAGCTCTGCCCTCAGCACAACCCTCTCCTTCTGTCACAGCAGTGGCCACCGGACCAGGGTGCTCCCCACTCCAGTACGACCCATCCCAGCCTAAGTCGCAAAGACACTCTTCCCAAATAAGGTCCCCTTCCTGAGTGCACAGGGCTAGGGCTTCAAAGCATCTCTGGGGAGGACATGATGCAATGCACACCCAGAAAGCAGAGCACAGGGTCTCCCTGCCGACGCCAGGTGGTCACCTCCTCCCCATTCCTATGCGATGCCTGGCTCATTCCCATGGTTACCGAGCACCCACCTGTGCTGCTCCCCGACGGGGAAACTGGCGGGAACCGAGCCAAGAAAACCATTCACACCAGAGGCAACCAGCCAACAGGCACGGGAGATGCCTCCAGACCTGGCAAATGGCAGGAGTGACCGTCACAGCAGCTCTGGTGGCACAGCTGACCTTGCAGGCTCTGTCGCCACATCATTACACTTCAGCTGCAGTCCCTCTCTTCATCCTCAGCGCAGCCTGAGCAGCAGCACTTCCCAACCCACTCTACAGACGGGGAGACCGGGACCCAGGGAGGCTGCCCGTGGCTAACTGCAGGGCCAGGATTCAAACCCTGCAGCCACGCTCCAGGGCTCACTGCAAGGACGAGAGGCGGGAGGGGAACAGAGTCCAGGTCAGGTGTCTAGTGGACGAGCTTCCGAGAGCCACCTGGGTCCATGCCAGACTAGGGCAGGTGGAGGGTGCGGAAAGCCAGGCTCCTGCCGTGGAGGAGGACTTTTGAAAGGACAGGGGCCACATCACACGAGCAGCGAGCAGGGTCTTGGAGATGGGGAAGATTGGGGGCTGCCAACTCACACCCCGTCCCCTGCCCCAGCTTCATCTCCCTCCTGCAGCCGCCCTCCCTGGGTAGCCTCGGGCTGGCCCCACCGCCGGGGGTGATTAATAGGTTTAATTTATCATTAACTTCCACGGAGCTGAGCCAGGCTGGCGGCGTCTGGGGAGCAGAGTATGTGCAATCAGTGGGCGAGCAGAAGTCTTTGCAAACTTATTTATATTCATTTTGCACTGGGGACATTCCTAATTTGTTTGTTTTTCTCTGGTCTGGTTTTACTTACCTGGACTTCAGAAAGGATGGAGGCTCAATGGCCCAGGGGTGGAGTGGGGGGACAAAAACAGTCGGTGGAGTCAGAGAAGGCCTAAGGCAAGGAGAGAGGGCAGGGGAGCTGGGGATGTCTGTCCCCACCTGCAGGGCCACCCAGCGTCCCCCCACAGGCCTGAGCAGGTGGCCCTGCAGACATGCACTGAGTGCTGGGGAGGGTGGGATGAGGGTCCCTGGCTGCAGAGGTCCCACACACACCGGCACTGAGGGAAACAGGGCCAGTAATGGCTTCAAGGCAAGCTGGCAGGCCTGCAGGGGAGGCGTCCAGAGTGGGGTGGACTCAGGTATGGCAAGGGCTGCTGCTTCTCATCCCCGTGGAGCTCAAGGTCCAGGACTCCCACAGCCAGCCTGAGATCCAGATCTCCTCCTCCAGCTGCTGTGGCACTGGTCCCCACACCCTAGGTGGGGCTGGGGGTGGGGAGATAAGCAAGGTCTGCCACACAGATTTAGGGGCAGGATGAGGGGTGGGGTGGTCCTGGGCCTCCTCTGCTACCAGATACATCCAGCAGAGCAGGGCTCCAGCCCACCCAGACGCACCAGACACCCCCAGGAGCATCCCCCCAAAGCCTGCTGGCCTCAAAAGCAAGGTGGAATGAGTTTTTCTCCCTCTCCTGCTCCCTGGAAATGTGAGCTGGTCTTCTGTCACTCAACTTGAGGCTGGAGAAGACACCCTGCATGATGAGGGGCTGGTGCAGGTGGGGTGGCGGCCGTGCATAGACTCCTCTTGAAGCCGGAGCGCCACAGGGGCAGGAGGGCCTGGGATGGGGCTCTGCTCCTCACAGCAGCTGCCCAGACCCTCAGATGGTGCGGTTGCCCAGACCTGCTGTGTCAGACTCTCTCCACCCCATGAGAACAAGCAGCTGCAACAGAAATCAAGAGGACAGTCCCTGGGTTCTGAGTGGTGACACAAGCAGAATAAGACAGTGGTCACTAGCGGCAGACCCAGGTTTTGGTCCCAGGGCTTCACCATCTGGTTCAGGGTCATCTGATGCCCCGCAGTCACACGGGCAGGTGGGAGCCTCCAGGTTTCAAGCAGAAGATGGGGGTGGGGGTGGTGACATGAGGCTTGGCAGCCACAAGGCCAAGTCCCCACTGCGTCATTGGTCCACGACACAGGGTCCACCCATTCAGTGGTCGTTGAACTGGAGCACAGAGTCCCACAAGCATCGCCCAGGCAGTTTCAGAATGTTTTCATCAGCCCTAAAAGAAACGCTGTGGCCTTTGGCTCTCACCCTCCAAACCCATGACCCCAGCCGCCAGCAACTGCCACCCTCTCTCAAAGTCACAGAAATGGTCTCCTTCTTCCTTTGCTGGGTCAGCATGGTTTCTGCAGCCCTCCCCTGGGGGCCAGCACCTGCTCAGGCCTCCCAGGCTCAGTGTGCTTCTCTGAGGAGGAGCTGATCCAGCTCTTCACCCAGCCCGCGGCACACAGGCAGGTGCCCTCCATGGCGTCCGCCACCTCACAGTGTGGGCTGGTGCATCTGCCTCTGGCTGGCTCCCAGGGGCCTGGGGCCACCCCCTCAACAGCAACAGACCAAGCACGGGCTTCCAGGAAGACACAGGTGACAGGCACAGGAGCACATCCCCTGCCTTGCTCAGAGGATGGCACTTCTGGTCCCGACAGCAGGCGCCAGCCCTGCGGCAGGAGGACCCTCTCGGCAGGGCCTGACCACCATTGCTGAGGGCATCCTTGTTGCCCGGGGGCCTGGACCAGGCTGGACAAGCACTGGGTGCCACCTCAGGAGCCCAACAGGATCCTGCCAGGCCCCACCTCTCGGCCGACAGCTGTCGGGTCCCAGGGAAGCTGCTGGCTGTGTGCTCCAGGCTCTTGGGACGGGGCTGGCTGGGAGCCATCCAGTTACATGCCCCAGGGACTTGGCTGCTCCTGGCAGAGCCGCAGATTGAGTCTGGGGTGAGTAATCTGGAGCCTGTGCTGTGAGCAGTGAGGGCTGCCGGCTCTCCTCCGCCTCCACCTGAGAGGCTGCCCTCCCGGGAGACAGCCCCAGACGGGCCCGGGGCCAGCTCCCCACTGCAACAGGGAGGAAGGGCAGGCCATCACCCAGCAGAGGAGAGGCCATGTCGTCAAGATGCCCAGGACAGGCCAAGCCAAGGACACAGGGGATGAGTTAGGGGTCGACGGGGCTGGAGGGCTGGGGATGGCAGCTAACAGGTAACACAGATGTGCTAAGACTAGTGGTGGTGATGGTCACACAACTTGAAACCACTGTCCTGTCCGTGTCAATTAAGTGGGCAAATCATACAGCACAAGAATTCTCTCTGTAAAGCTGACATAAAAAGAGAGCCGGGGCTGAGGGTTAGAATGACTTCTCAGGAGCACACGTCTGTCCACAAAACTGAAGGTCTTCCTGGATCTTCCCACAAGAACCCAAGAAACGAGTACAAACTTGAGGCCCTCCACCAAGGAGACTGCTGCACAGAGAGGCTAATCCCCTTGCCTGAAGTCACACAGCAGTGAATGGCAGGGCCAGGGCTCCAGGCCAGGCTACACGGTGGCAAAGCCTGTGCTCTTAACCCCCGTGCTGTAACACCCTTGACCCATCAGCAGCTGAAATGCACACTTTTAGGACAGCCACACAGCACCAGGGAAGGGAGGGAGGTTATTTGAGGGAAAAGATGTGCTTTTAGACACTTCTAAATAGAAAAATCAAAGCAATCGTAGATAAGATCAGAACTCCATGTGGTGGTGGTGGGGGGGGGGTCTGTTCATCTCTTCCAGAACCAGCTTCTTTTTTTTAATTGTTGGTCGTTCAAAACATTACATAGTTCTTAATATATCATATTTCACAGTTTGATTCAAGTGGGTTACGAACTCCCATTTTTACCCCGTATACAGATTGCTGTATCACATCAGTTACACTTCCATTGATTTACATATTGCCATTCTAGTGTCTGATGTATTCTGCTGTCTATCCTATTCTCTACTATCCCCCCTCCCCTCCCCTCCCCTCCCCTCCCCTTTTCTCTCTACCCCCTCTACTGTAAATCATTTCTTCCACTTGTATTATTCTTCTCTTAAGAGAACCAGCTTCTTAATTAGGCTCAGCCTGCTCCCTGGCCTCCCTGCTCTGGCTAGGTCTCAGGGTCCCCTGAGGCCAGGAATAGGCTGGAGCCTCCTGACCGGGTCTGATAAAGATCCGACTCTCCAGCTGGGCTGCCGTCTCACAGAGGTCTGCAGAAGGCCGTAACTCAATAGAGGACTCCGCTAATGTGGCTGCTGCCTGCTGCACCCTGGTCTGGCCTAACCATGGAGGAGATAAGGCAGGCCCAGCCTCTGCCGCCTGACGGCGCGCGTCCCCTCTGGCTGGCCTGCACAGGTGGTTTGGCTGGGCTTCTGCTGCCACCTACAGGAGCTTCAGAACAGGCAGGTCCCAGCCAGACCTGAAGAAGGGAGAACAGGAGCTTCCAGGAGACCTGGGACCCGGTCCCCTGCCCAGACCCTCGGGCAGGCTAAGGACGCACACTCGAGAGCCTTGCTCCTGCTGGACCCAAGGGTGGCCCCGACCACTGGGACACACACACGGTCGGCACACGCGGACCTCCCTTCCCCGCCAGCTTCCTTGACCACAGGCTGGGCCTTGTCCGTGCCCCTCCTCCTGCTGCCCTGGACAGTCTGATCCCCGTGCCGTGCTGCTGCCCTCTGCACCACCTCACCCACCCTTGCCCCCAAGAACACCCTGGGTTTGCTACCCCTCGTCCCCATCTGCTGACCTCACCTGCCTCTCCCCATAACAATAAGAGCTGCTGTGGTGTCAATGTCCCCTTCAAACATCGTGGAGAAATTGACTTGTCGCTGTGATGGCAGAAAGCAGGCCTTTAAGGGCCCTCAGGCAGGGCTCGGATCAGCGTCCAGACACTTGGTGGGTTAGTCACCTCGGGAGTGGCTGGTCACAGAAGTGAGCATGGGCTCGGCTCCCGCCCTCTCTCTCCAGGGCTCTCCTGCCTTGTGACACCCTCGGCCACACTGAGGTGCAGCCCCTGGATCTTAGTTTCTCAGCCTCCAGCGCCATGACAGATACGCCCCTGTCCTTTGCGGGTGACCCAGGCTGCGGTGTCTTGTTGCGGCACTAAGGACAGACTCAAGCGCACAACGACAGACGGCTCACCATCCTCTGACACCCCAACCTCTGCTCTTAGAAGGTGATGCCACCCCCGTGGGAGCCTCGGCGTCCCCAGCACCTGCCCACACCTCCCTCCCTCTTGCCGTCTCATGCCAGCTACTCCGGACTCCTCTGTGTGCCCCACCAACACCACTGTCCCCACCTCAGCCTCTGCACATGCTTCCCTCCGCAGGAAGGCTCTGCCCCATCCCTCTGCGTCTCCTCCTCACGTTTCAGGTGTCAGTTCAAAGGTCACTTTCTCCCAGGAGCTTCTCCCAAAAACTAAACTACCCCCAAGCCCTTGGCTACCTCCCTGTCTTAATCCGTTTTCTTTGCTATAACAAAATACCTGAGACCTGTAGGCAAGAAATTCTGGTGAGGGCCTTCCTGCGACATCACAGCATAGCAAAGGGCATCCCAGGTGAGGCAGAGCCCCCCTGCCAGCTCGAGTCTCCCTGCAACTTCTCATGAAGCCACTCATGCCTTCCTGGGGGTGCCACCCTCAAGACCTCCTCATCTGTCCCAGTTACCTCCCAAAGTCCCACCTTCACATGCCACTAACAGATGAATATGGAGATTAAGTTTCCAGCACATGAACTTTCGGGTACATGTCCAAACCGTAGCCATCTATCTGCTTTTTTTGGAGACAATTATCAGAATCTGCAAACTCTCTCCTGGCCTATTGTCTCTGGTCCCAGTTAGATTGCAAACCCCAGGAGCAGAACAGGAAACCCGCCTTAGGGACCACTGAACATGGTGGAGTCCCCATGAGCATTTCAGAATCCACGAAAGGTGGTGGGTCATGGGAGGCCATGAACGCTGAGCTGAAGGGTCGGGAGATCCCCTGGGGATGCCACAGCTGTGGCCACACCCCGGAGGAGAGAAGTGCCCGTGTTATCTGAGGGGTAGAGCCCCAAAGGATTTCAAGGGTAATAATAGCAAAATAAATTTCAAGAGCGGATCTAAATTCACCAATCCGGGTAAAGGCTGAAAATTACCACACCAGCTGGTGGAAATGTCAATTCAAACTTCATTTATAAAAATGATTTCAGGCTCTGATTGCTAAATTATTATTTCATATGAGAAAGAGCATTGTGTGGATTAAAAAAAACGACGATGAAAGTCAAAAATTCAATTTATCAACATCCCCCGCCCTGAAAACAAAAAAAAAAATATTTAACATTAAAAGTTTCTTCAGATAATTGCTGATATAAATATCACTTAGTGCAGATGTTGTGTATAAAATGTAATTATTACTCATGGAAAATCAATGGTGGCAAATGATAAAATCCATGATATGGGTCTTTCCACGGAGCAGCGATGTATCAGTGCTTTGCTTGTGGTTTATGCGCTTTTTAATTGAGAATGATCTGTAACTAGAAGTGGCTCTCAACACAGGGATCGAACGGGCGAGTGCAAATAAAGATGTAGCAACAGCCAAACTCTCGGGCGATGCCGGGTGATCGAGCAGGAACCCGTCCCCACCCAAAGGCCTTCTCCGCTCGCCCCACACTTTTACTGAGGGCCTGCTCAGTGCTCCCCAGCTCTGCTTAAGGGAGGCCTGGGTCCTCCCAGGCATGGGCAAGTGAATAAGCAGTTGGTATAAAGACAGATTGTGATTCTCGAGACAGAGGGACTGGACGAGGTATGGCCCAGAGGACACTGTGGATGGGAGAAGGGTCCCTGAGGTGAGGACACTCAAGGTAAGACCAAATGGTGAATGGGAACCAGGCATGGGAAGATAGAGAAAAAGAGCTAAAAACATTTTGAAGGAGCCCAAAGACACACCTTCAGAGTCTGCTAGGGCCAGTCCCTTCCAAAACTCATGTTGGAACTTGATTGCAGTGATGTTGCAAGGTGGCCTTTATGAGGTCATGAGGTTAGTAACAAGGATCAGTGCCTCTCCCTGCAGAAAGAGGTTCATTCTCACAAAAGTGGGTTGTTAGCCAGCCAGGCCGCCCTCTGTGCCCTCCCTCTTCCACATGGGCCTGCTTGACCATCTGCTTTCCACCATGTTGGAACATAACGGGAAGCCCTCGCCAGATGTGGCGCCACATTCTTAGATTTCCCAGCCTGTGGAACCGAACCACAGAGCTAAACACACTACTGTTCTTCATAAATCACCCAGTCTCAGGTACTCTCCTAAGGGAACAAGAAAACACACTAAGAGCATCATGAAAAGGGACAGAAAACAGTCATTCGAGGGCCATGTTTGCTGTGGGGCCTTCCATCACCTCCACCCACCATCTTCATCTCAGAAAATCTCTCAATTGGTCTATCCCAGGTGTTCAGCCATGAAGTTATCCAGTAACTGATTCCAGATGGTCCCCCAGCTGGTTCGCTTTCACATTGACCCTCTACCCCACCCCAGTTACCCTCGAGTAAACCCACGGCACCAGTCCAAACACACTCACCAAGTAGGCCTGCCTCTTCCCATACTGGCCCATACCCCCTAGGATCATGTCACCTCCAAAGACCTTGGAAGTGAGGGAGGTGCATAGCCAAGACCATCCCCCACTGCTTCCCTCACCCTGTGGGCCACAGCCCTTCCCTTCAGCTCTCCCAGTCCTCAGACTCAGACCTTGGGCACTTACCCAAGATTTACTGATGCCCCCAGAATAATTCATCACTGCCAAATTCCATGCACGTGTAAAAGACAGCCGCAACCCAGCTAGCTCTCCGTGTACTTGCTCTCCCCCAATGCCTGCAGGTCAGCCTGACAACTCTCCTCTGACACCCAGGTCTGGCGTCTGGCTCCAGGTCACACATTCTGCAGATGCTAGTGGCAAGACTGGAATCCAAATGTCTGGACTTGGGGAACAAAGGCATTTGGATGAGGACAGGGTTGGCCAACCAGACTGCACAGCCTTGTCTGGGAAGAATGCATATTAAGGGCTCAGACTTGGCTTCCACTTGGAGCTATGACAGGGATTCACCCCCCAGCCTCAGGACACCAGAGCACATCACCGAGGATAAAGGAGAAAAGAACACACTGTCATTGATTTGGGGCCCCGTCACTGGCTCCATTATGAAGTAAATCACCTGCAAATCTTCACAAAGCCCCATAAGAAGGCTGTTCTCCGCCCTTCCAAAATCCCTTTGTGTTCCCTCCTCTCCCCCCTCCATTGTCTGCTTTAGCAGAGCTACCAATGAGACAGGGTGATTAATTTCATATTTTGGCTACCGCTGCAGAAACACCTTCTCTCCAACTCTGGTGCAAGGAGGAGAGATTTAATCAGTCTCCAGTGTGGTTACCTTGTGCGTTCCAGATCTCTGATGAAGGCAATGAAAAAGTTTGCAAATGTTAAACTTTAATGAGCAGAGCAGGCGAGCACACTGCTGCATCAACACTCGGCCCAGCCTCACCAGGGAGAAATGGGGGCCCTCCATCAATCTTGCCAGATGGGTACCGTCATTCACTCTCAGCTCTTATTATGTTTTCCCAGCCCAGGTGAGCAGGGAGAACGTGCTGTTCTGTCTGTCAGCACGGGAGAAACCAGGGGGGTGGGGACTTGGAAGAGTTTTGCCAGTCAGAGAGAGTAGAATGTTCTGTGCTGCAAGATGCACATTAATTCTCTTTCCAGGTTGAGAATCCCTAATCCAAACATTCGAAATTCGAGACACTCCAAAATCCAGAACTTTATGGGCACTCACAACAGAGTGCCACAAGAAAAAAAAATCCTCTCCTGAGCTCCAGGGATGGGTCACAGTTAAAGGACAAATATGTGAAAATATTGCATAAAATTACTATCAGGCTATGTGCATAAATCAGGTGCACATGAAGCAAATTTAGTGTTTAGACTTGGGTCCCATCCCCAAGAGATCTCATTACGTTTAGGCAAATATTCCAAAACCTAAAAAAAAAAAAAAAAAAAAAAAAAATCTCAAATTCAAAACGTGTCTGGTTCTTTGGAAAAGGGAGACTCGACCTGGACTTCTAACTGATCACACCCGGAGTCTCAGATGGGCCTCTTTCACAGGAAGCCGAAACACACAGAGGGAGGAGAGGCTGGTCTTGGGAAGATCAGGGCAACAGCAAGAGCCAGGTCTTGGGGATCCAAAGCCCAGGAACCCTTTAAGGTAGGCACTGGCGTGCTTTCTCTGTAGGAGCTACCAGTCACCCTCACACCTACTGGACTCTGCCCTTGTAGCATGAAAGCAGCCGTGACAGTGGGCAAACAAATGGGCAGGACTGTGTCCCAATAAAACTTTATCGGCAACACAGGCAGTCGACCAGACTGGCCCCACGGGCTGCAGTTGGCCAACCCCTGCTGTGCAGGCCAGGAGCAAGAGAAGTGAACAGGATCCACAGTGAAGATGCGGAGAATCAGGGCCAAACCTCCCCTTCAGCAACAGTCACTGCTTCAGTCAGAGGGAAAGCTTCACTTGCTGCCGTCTCTTGATGGCTAATGCTCTGGTGGGAGATGGTAAATGGCGTTTCACTCCAACAAATCCGTCACTAGATCAAGAAAGCCTAGGTGTGTCCTTCCAGCCAGGACCTTTGCAGGGGCTCAATGCCTCTGCTTAAAATGTTCCCTGCCTCACTGTTTCTCAGTTAAACCCTCTTTACCTTCAGATCTCAGCTCAAAGGTTATGTTCTCCGGGAAAGAGTTGCTGGCACCTCCCACCCCCACAAGCACTAGGAGGTGCCTGCATTTTGCCGTCACCCGTCTCAGTTTGTAAGGGTCTTCGTGCGTCAGTCCTTCTTCCCTCAGTAGACTACAAACTGCATGAGGTCACACCTAGCTGAGCGCCCACGCAGCCCAGGAACTGCTAAGGGAACATTCATAAAATAAGTGGGCAGAAACGTTTCAGTTACAGCTGGAAAACAAGATTACGGATGGCCAAGCGATGACTGACGCCTGATATCTGCAGAGAGACAGGAGCTGTCCAGGTTCTCTCACGTGGAGCGTCCACGTCCCAGGGAGGCTGGCAGAAGCAGATTCCCAGGCTCCCGCCTGAGCATCTGCACTCCACCAGGCCCCCAGGGGATGCAGATGCTGCAGGACTGGGGACCAGTCGCAGTTCTCGGTCCTGGCTGAACGTCAGGACCAGGGAAGCTTTGCCGAACACCCCAGGCCAGAGGCACTGGTGCAGCAGGGCTGGGCTCGGGCCTGGACACTGGTGTTTTCTAAGCCTCTCTGAGGTTAGGACCGCGCTGTATTTTTGCCTTTGTCATGGGCTGTTTGGGTTTTAAAGGCTCCCTGGGTGGTTCTAATTGCAGCTGGGCCTGAGCACACTGGAGTTAAAAGATGTTCATCAACAAGCCTCACTCATCCTTATGGCCTGGGCTCCACCACTGGCCCCAGCTGGTCCTCGGTGGCCGTCTGAGAACCTTCTGGAGCATCCATCTCTAGGTGCAACTTGCTCATGGCTGCTAGGGCAGCTCCCAGGACACATCTAAAGGGCACGTGAACACTGAGCACAACTCAGTGAGGGATCATCGGCGCGGTGCACGGAGCAGCTGTTAACCTGCTTCACTGCTGTGAGAATCCCACTGCACGAATATCCCACAGCTACCTGCCCATCCTCCAGTCGGTGGGGTTTGAGGCTCTTGCAAATCGTCCTGCTGCTGTAAGCACCCTGGCACACGTCATCTGGTGAGCATGTGAATGCATTTCTGGTGAGTAAAAGGAGCCAGACAGAAAGGAAGGCACCTCCACAGTGATTCCAGGGGCAGGAATTTCAGAATTGGCAACATTAACCTGCCAAATAGTGCGTAGGAGTGTGGGTGCTGGGGAGGTGGTGTCTCTGCGGTGCTGGGGACACTGTCAGCCCTCTGCAGCCACAGGTGCCTATCCCCCAGTCCTGCAACCATGGATCCAACAAACCACGGATGGAAAATATTTTTTAATTGCAGACTTTTTTCTTGTTATTATTCCCTCAACGATACAGTGTAACAACTCACCCCAGAGCATCTGTATTGCATTAGGCACTTTAAGTAACCCAGAGATGATGTAAGATACGCAGGTGGGTTGCAGAGGTTACATGCAGACTGTACACCATTATATAGAAGCAACTTGAGCATCTGTAGACCTTGGTATCCAGGAAGGTTCCAGAACTAGCCCCCACACCCGACTCTGAGAGATGTCTTTTCCATTTTTTTTATCTGGATTCTGGTGTCCACTCTGTGTTAACCATTTAGCTGTCCTCGTGGGGTTGGTTGCCTTTATGAATGTTCACTGTGCTTAAATTTAAAAGGAAAAGAAAGTTTACTGAAAGCAAAAAACTCATAGTGCAGAGACTGCTGCACCTCCACCGTGGGCCTGCAGGGGGTGCAGCAGCCTCATGAACCCCGCTCTCCCTTGCTGCTGTTCTGGTCCAGGGAATCCGCCTGCCAGGCCTCCCTGAAGTGTCAGGGCAGACTGCAGAGCAGAGGACGCGCTGGGCTCAAAGGCAGGATGCCCAGGAGCCAGGGCAGGGCCCAGCCTCACTCACCCCCTCAGCCCCGGGTTCTGCACCACGGCGTGCTGGAGATTTTGTTCTCAAAAGCTGTCAGCATCCTGGAACAATTCTTCTGGAAAAAGCTGCCGAGAACAATGTCTCGGGGTCTTCCTCCTCTCTGGCCCCCAGGGCCCAGCACACAGGGAGGGGGCACTGGAGCTGCGTCTGAGTAACCCGGGTTCAAGTCCTGGCTCTGGCATTGGTGGTGGGTGACCTTGAGCCCCCCACCTCTGTTTCCTGCTCTGCAGAGGGGGTGACACTGCCCCCTCACAGGGTCAGGGGAGGACTTACAGAAGTAAGCTATCTGTCCCAGCAGAGTCGGCCTCGGGAGGCCTTCAGGAGTCGATGCTCCTCCCACCTGCACAGGGCAGACCCACCCTCCCACCTCCGTGCGGCACGGAGAGGCCACAGAGGGTGGCGGGAATGGAAGTCACCCTTCCCCGAGCCCTAGGTCCCTCAAGCTCTGCCTCATACGCAGCTGAGGATGTCCAGGCCAGTCCTACAGTCCGCAGGCCTCCCACCCAGGGGCCGTGGCCGAGGTCAGCCTGCTGAGAGCACAGAAGTGGACAGCAGGAGGAAACCAGGCCTGGCCCAGGTCTGACCCCTTCCAGATGCTCTGGGCTGACTCAGCCTAGCACTCAGCACTGACGGTGCCAAGAGGCTGCCAGGTGCCTGGGACGCCCCGCTCTGGTGGAGGGAGGGAGACCTCTCAGGAGCCTGAGCTGAGTGCCACCCCCCAGCCCTGGAACCTCGTTAGCCCTCAGTAGCTGGGAACGCAGCCTGACCCTGGGGAGCTGTCTGTCTCAGGGGAAATGCCCCATTTTGGGATTGCTGTGAAGGCGCGGGAAGGTCACTACCCCGAGTGCCTGGCAGACAGTTGTGTTGGGATGTTGGCTGCCCTTCCCCGGGTGACTCTGACTCTGGAGTAGTAACTACAGAGCAGGAACAACGCTCTCAGAGACAGGAAGCCCTACTCCTTGGCATGCCGGCTCCGTGCATAGGCACAAACATCCCCATTTCTCAGACAAGGGCCATGCACAGCAACAGCCTTCTCCTGGTCCTGCCCACGGAGCTTCAGGGTCAGGCAGAGCTCGACGTTGGGCCCAACTCTGCCGCTTATCAGCAGTGCATCAGTGGCCCAAGTTAGGTCCCCCTTTGTGCCCCAGCACCCCATTTATGAAAATGTGAATGATTCCAGGAATGGAATCTACTGGAAGATGCCCTTGCAAGGACTAGATGTGTGTGGAGTGCTCACACTGACGTGCCTGTACCGGGGATTCAACCCAGGGGTGCTTAACCACTGATCCACCTCCCAACCCCTTTTTATCTTTCACATAGAGACGGGGTCTGAGTTGCCTCAACCCTTGCTAAGTTGCTGAGGCTGATCTTGAACTTATGAACTTCCTGCCTCAGCTACCCAAGCCACTGACGTACCTGTCAACATAAAGGTTTACGTTATTGTCTCATCACCACCATCATCACCACCACCACCACCATGATCTCTATCACCATCACCATCATCACCATCATTGTCATCGTCACCATCTTTATCAGCATCTCTACTACAGTCATCTTCACCCCACCACCATCATCCTCGAATCACCATGATCTTTC
Source organism: Spermophilus citellus (assembly GCF_964194105.1). Lineage (NCBI taxonomy): Eukaryota > Metazoa > Chordata > Mammalia > Rodentia > Sciuridae > Spermophilus > Spermophilus citellus. Next base: position 11,320 of record NW_027672869.1, on the reverse strand, counting down.
CTTATCATCACTCTTACCCCCAGCACCATCATCATATCACTATCCCCACACCACCGTCACTATTGTCACCATCCCATCCCTGCCACCCCCATCGTCACCACCATTGCATCTGGAGGAGATGGTGAACCCGGAGGCACAGAACACCCAGGGCAAGGGGAGGTGTGGCAAAGTTCCCACCCAAGACAGACACACGCTCCAGCATCTTGGAGCCCACCTAGCTCCTCGGACCCCGTCCATCACGTGCCCAGCACATCCCAGGGATGGAAACAGACCTTGACGCCTCCATCTCCCACGGCAGTCTCTGGACGTTCTGGAACAGAGACCAAGACCAGCCGCTTCAGATGCGCGTTCCTAGGAGAGAGCGGGGGCAAGTGCACCTCACCCTCGGGCTCATGTGATAGCCCTGGGTGGGCCAGAGCCACCCCTGCTGGAAGACCTAGGACTGTCACACCTCTTGGGCTCCCCACCTCCTCATCATCCCCCCCCCACAAGTAACCAGGCGTCCCCTCCCCGGGCCTCCCCTCCCCAGGCCTCCCTCCCCAGGCCTTGTGCAAGGAACTCAGGAAACAGTAGACCCAGGTAGCCCTTCTCCCTGCCTCCAGGTCCCCCATCCAGAGGGACAGCCAGACACTGGGCAGGGGGTGGGTGACCAGGGAGCTGCAGCTGCAAAGGAAACACGGGGCCTGGGAGGTGTCTACAGGGGGCTGGCCACAGTCCAGGGAACTCTGGGAAGGCTTCCCTGAGAGAGTGACCCTGCAGCTGGGCCTGAAGGGACAGGGGGAGGCTGGGCAGAAGCCTCCTGGAAAGAAGAGCAAGCTCCCACAGTGGCCCCAAGTGGCCTACGGATCTGAACACCCACGAAGGTGAGTGTGGAGGACGAGGGGACGGGGGTGGGCACGAGGTCAGCTGGTGGAAGGGTTCTGACTTCACTGGGTTTTTTTTTTTATTGTTGGTCGTTCAAAACATTACGTAGTTCTTAATATATCATATTTCACAGTTTGATTCAAGTGGGTTATGAACTCCTATTTTTACCCCGTATACAGATTGCTGTATCACATCAGTTACACTTCCATTGATTTACATATTGCCATTCTAGTGACTGATGTATTCTGCTGTCTATCCTATTCTCTACTATCCCCCCTCCCCTCCCCTCCCCTCCCCTCCCCTCTTCTCTCTCTACCCCCTCTACTGTAAATCATTTCTTCCACTTGTATTATTCTTCTCTTACCCCTCATTTCCTCTTATATGTAATTGTGTATAACCCTGAGGCTCACCTTCCATTTCCATGCGATTTCCCTTCTCACTCCCTTTCCCTCCCACCTCTCATCCCTGTTTAGTGTTAATCTTCTTCTCAAGCTCTTCGTCCCTACCCTGTCCTTGGTTACTCCCCTTATATCAAAGCAGTCATTTGGCATTTGTTTTTTAAGGATTGGCTAGCTTCACTTAGCATAATCTGCTCTAATGCCATCCATTTCCCTCCAAATTCTATGATTTTGTCATTTTTTAAAGCAGACAGCAGCCGCCATCTTCACTGGGTCTTGTAGGCCCAATAAAGGAGTCTAGGATTTCTTTCTTTAAATCCTTGAGAAATCTTTAAGAAAAAAAAAAACAATGGGTTTTACAAAGCACACACAGAAGTGGGAAGGTCACAGGCCTTGGCCCGTCTTCTCCGTCTCCGGGAAATGATCCAAGTGGACCCAGAAGCAGATCCACATTCCCACAGAGAAAGCAGGGGCTGGGGAAGAAGGTCCCAGGCACCTCCTCAGGCTGAGCATCGTTTTTCCGAGTTAGGAAGAGCTGTCAGGAACCAGCAGCTGGGCACTCCACGCACCTGCTGCCATCTGCTCCAGCCCTCTCCTCGGCCTCCCTGTCTGCCCGGGTGCTCGGGAATAGGCTCTCCCGGGCCCAGGGGCCTCTCCTGTCACTCAGAAGATGTGACACCTGAGCTGGAGGAGAGCTGGGGAGGAGCAGCTCCAAGGAGCCCCGTGTCCCTCTCTCCAGACTCCATCTCTGTCACAGGTAGCGCCAGGACGTAGAGTGGCCCTCGATGGAACTCCAGGGCCAGCACCCGTCACTCTGCCCACCCTGAAGTCAGGTCCCCATCCCCGGGACCTCCTTGGGGGACCCAGTCAGAGTGCAGGGTTTTTACAGAGTTTAAGGGTTATGACTCTAAAGGATCCATAACACAGCGATTCTCAGAGGAAGTGCTTTGGGAAAGAGAAAAGAATTCTCAAAACTAGGGTGAATTATTGGGAATCGGGGAGAGGGCCAACCAGGTGGCAGGAAGTTCCACCCAGGAGCCTCCTTGAATTCCGCCCACTGGGTGGCACGGGAACCATGGCGGCCTCCCCTTCACAGCTGGAGAAAATGAGGCCCAAGGGGATGATAAAACCCGAGGGTCACAGTGTAAAGGGACACAGAAGGTACCTGAGCCCAGCTCCGGCCAGCCCAGTGCACACGGCGGCAGGATGTGGGACACCCTCGCCCCACTCTGCCCTGGGCCCTTGGCAAGCACCCTGTGTGATCACGATAGTCTCTTCATGAGCCTGATGTGGCCTCAAAATCTGTGCACACAGCACTTGAAACAGTCCCCTCAGTCACGGTGGCAAATGACATTTGACCCTACGCCTGCTCCATCTGCCTTCCTGGCCCCAGTGCTGCGTTCTGCACCAGGTGGCCCCTGGCTGGGCTGCGAGAGGCAGGAGAAAGGTGGCCGCAGGCTTCGTCTGGGGCTGGGAGGCGAAGGCCTGGCCTCCGAGGGCAGCCTGCTGTGCGTCAGGCCCCCTTGGCTGGTGGATGAGGGGCACCTGGGAAACCAGCCCCGCTGCCCTGGCCCAACTCCTGGGGCTCCCTGCACCCAGGGTTTCCCAAACCCAGTCTCTGGCAGGCGGAGGAAGTTACCACGGTGGTACAAAGTGACAGTCTGTGTGACTGCCGTGGGACTCACCACCGTGAGAGGCACTGCTGGGGAACCTGGCTAGGACCTGTCCCCATCATCACTACGGGGAAAGGACAGCTCTCAGACTGGATCATGTCCCCCAAGATCACATGCTGAAGTCCTGCTCCCCCCCCCGTCCCTTGAAACATGACCTGCATTTGGAGATGGGGGTCCTTAAAAAGGTAATTAAGGTAAACGAGGCAGACGTGAGGCCCCTGGACTAACGCGAATGACCTCCTGATGAGGACAGATGGAGATGCAGGATCATGCAGAGGGACGGCCACAGGAGGACTCAGGGAGAGGACGGGGCTCCGTGCAGGTGGGGGTGGAGCCCGCAGAAACCGCCCTGTGGCACCCTGTCCTAGACCTCGACCCCAGAACCATGTGGAAGTAAAGGTCTGCCCCTCGAACTGCCCAGCCTGTGGCACTTGGTGACAGCACCCTGAGCTGACCAACACAATGGCTGGCCAAGAGGTCTCAGGCTAAGCGAGGAATATGCAGCCTCCTTTTCCAGAACTCGGGAAACAACAACATTGAGAAGAAAGACGCCGTCACCAAAGGGCAAGGGTCACACCCTTGAGAGCTGAGCGGGGTCTCCTTGGCCACCAACGGGGTCAGGCCAACCACCTGGTGTTGACCGCAAAAGCCAGGCACTGTGCTGGGGAGAGGGCCCAGCTGGAGACTAGGTGCCCCCTGAGCGACCCCCATGAGCAGAGCTGGCCAGGGAAAGAGAGGTCAGCTCCACCAGGAGGCCACGCAGGCCTCGCAGGCCACATAGACAGCAGCACACGAGAGCCCCTCCTGGATCCCAGGGCTTCCAGGATGAACTCAGTGTGTCCCCACCCCGGGTGCTGCTGCGACCCTGCAGACAGCAACCCAGCCACGTCCATCCACGTCTACAGCACTGGGACTTCTGACCAGGGCACACGCTGTGCATCCCCCACAACAGGAAACCAGATACACACTGTGCGCCTCACAGAACAACAGTCCCAGGAACATCATCATGGTGCACCCCTGTGACGACACCCATGCCCCCAGGAGACAGGACGGCTCGTGCTCACGGGAAGAGCTGAGATGACCACACAGTGCTGGCCTCTCATGTCCGTGGACACTCAGAGTAACACTGACCTCGTCTGGGGCATGTTCAAGAGGGAATTCAGGGACCTCCTGGGAAGTGATCCAGGCGGGGACAAAGGAACCCAGGGACCAGGGCAGCCTGCACCTTCTCTCTCACTTGAATCATCCAACAAGTGCACCTGGGTTATTCTGACAGTGGGATCACGGGACACTTGTTAGTTTTCTTCTGACAATTGTTTTTGAGAAAATGAGACTATGGGAAAACTCGGTTCCTTTGAGTCTAGACACAACAGGTAGAGGGACAAGGTGTCTCCCCTCCTACTGGGGAACTTTGAGGATGGGAACACCTGTCCCTGGGGCTCTGGCCTGTGTCATCTGCTCCCTGACATGTCATTAGGGATGCTGTGGGGTCCAGTGGGCTCTCTCGGATGGTCCCCTGTTGGAGGGAAACCAGGTCATAAGCCACTCTGAATCTTAGGGAGCTCCTGTCTGTAGAGGGCCCACCTCCTGCCCCAGAAGGGGGCCTGTGGACAAGGGGGAGGCCAAGCTCTTGGCTGGGCTGGGGGGGGACAGGAAGGGTCCTGGATGTGAAGACCCCCGTCCACCCCCTCATCTGAGCTTAATGTCTGGAGGGAGAGAAAAGACCACTTAGACCCCAGGGAATATTTAGGGAACCCACAGCTTCTCTGTCCAGCATGAGCAGAGAGCAGAGGAAGGACTCGAGGGAGATCGTACCCTTCCTACAGCGTGGCCTGTGTGTGGCTGGGAGAGAGAGAGAGACCTCTGCAATCCGAGAGATGCTCTTCAAGTGGCATCTCCACCTCCTCCTAGCTGTGTGGCCTCAGGCAAGTCACCGGACTTCTCTGTGCTCAGAGAGTTCCCACCCTGGGGGAAATGAGCAACAAGGAGGCCAACAAGCCAATCGAAGACAGCACCAAATGGGACAGGGATTCGGCAGGGGCTGCAGCCCAGGGGATGGGCAGAGGGGCCTCCTGAAGAGGGAGCTTTTAAACGGTGGCTCCACTTTCAGATGCTGGGCTGAGCCGTGGCTTGCCCACTCTGTTTGCCAGGGCCCCAGTGGGGAACGAGAGCATGTGGGCATTAGGAGAACTGAGTAAAGGACGATTCATAAAGGGGCCAGCAGGGAGCAGGGTTCTAGGACTGGCCACAGGGACTGCCGGCTCTGTCACCATCCACAGTCTGCATGGAGAAGCCTCCAGGAGCACGCGGCAGGGTAAGAGCAGAACCAGGCTGGGGGACAAGCAGGTGCTGCCCGTCCCTCCATCCTCTGCCCATGGGCGTCTGGAGCTGGCACTTTAGTCCCACATCCACCAGGCCAATGCAAGTGTCTCATGCACATCTGTTTAATTCCACTGTGGGACAATCCGTTGCAGACACCCTTCTTCATGCAAGAGGCTCTCACCTCTAGAGCTTTAGACGTTCTAGGCAATCGATACTGCTGCAGCTCTGGATCCAAACTAAACAACTGCACGTTCATTACCCATCACTGGAAGACACACAGGGCGCCCCCCTCCTGCAGCAGGCTTCCTGCGCCTCTGCGCCCCACTCTGACCCTCCGGCAGCTTGCATGGGACCGTGCGAGTATCGTTAGGCTTTGGGAAATCAAAGCCCCTTTGCCAGGCTAACCTAAGTGGGGGTGAGAAATGCCAAGGCTCTGAAGTTTACTCCGCCAAGCTGAGCCCCCAGGGAGGAGGTGACATTTGGCTGTGGAATCGGGGAATGTTTGGCTGCCTGTTCTGTCACCTGCTCCTCCAAGGAAAGTGGGGGAGACAGACGGGCAGCTCTAGGGCCTGTGGATTCCTAGCTCCTTCCTCCTGAGCCCTCCAAAACAAAAGCACACCACGGTCTACCAGAGGGGCCGCTGGGTGGCAAGACACACAGAGGGACCGGCAAGCTCTGCTTTGCGTCTAGCCCTTCCTGCCTCGTACCAAGCCCAGGGAAGGACGGACGCATGGACCAGGCCTTCCCTTCTGCGACACGGCACCTTGTCTTGCTCATATCTCAAGGGAGCATTTCTAGGACCAGAATGCCGGGCAGCACCTACAGAGAGAGAAACCCATCCTGACACCCAAATCCACCAGAGGAGGGGAGTGTCGGAACCACACGCATCCAGCTCCCTGGTGGGGAGCTCGAAATTAGGGTGAGCAGGGACTAGGGATCCATAACAACCTGAAGAAAACCAGACTGACCCCCCCCCCCCCGGCTGTCCCATGGCTTGGCAGCTTCGCGTGGACAGAGAGAAACAGCCAGTGTAATTGCTTTAATACTTAGACGGAGGAAGACCAGCCCCCAAATCAGAAGAGACAGCCCGTCCCCCAGAGGGGCACAGCCTCTCCCTCCTGGCTCTTTGGGATGGCTTGGCAGGGAGATGACCATGTCAGAATCCTCCTCATCCACCAACGCAGCTGGCTGTTGAGCAGAACCCTTCAAATCTGCCAAAAAGGGTTAAAACAAAAACAGCCACCAAGAGCTGAGAGACACTCCTCGGTAGGTTCTGTGATCAAGGGCGTCTGGACAACTGCGCACACTACCCACAGAGCGCTAGTGTCTGGGAGGTGGAGAATCACATGACCGTGTTCAAGGTGCTGATGAGTCCCGCAGCGACCAACCAGATCAGCTTTGTTTCCCAAACCTGCATGACCACAGAGTCATAACCATGACCTTTAAAAACAAAAATCAGACTCTTCTGGGGACTTACTACATGAACACCCCACACAGCTCCACGTCAGTGATCCCAGGCGGGCTGTACTTTGCAATCACCTGGGAGATTAAAGCACATCTGAGTCCTAGCCACTGGGTCGCCCAGACCTTTGTCTCACCCACTTCAAGGCCACACCCACCAGAGGCCATGTCCACCCCACGGCCACAACTAGCACCTGGTTGCTTTCCCCCAAATAGCCCACCCCACAAAATACTGACATTTTGAGAGCAGTTTACAGGCTGAAGGGAAAGAGGAAGACATCACATCCCACAATCCCATTAACCAGCTCTGGGCATTCCCTAGAATTCTCTGGAAAAGCAGGATCTTCCATTGCTCTGCCCTACTCCACCCAACAGCCCTGAACCCCAACACACTGTCAGTCCTCCTTTGCAGGTGAGCATGTGCAGCCCCCTGGGGAGAGAGTCCCTGGACCAGCAGCCGCTCTCTATTCCAAATCCACCGTCCACCAGCGTTTCCCAAGGCGATGAACCAGAAGGTCAGCCATGGACAACCCAGTAAGTCCTGCTGGGGCCATGTGGGAAGGAAGCTGAGAGGAGGCTGGGATGGGAGAGCTGGGGGCTGCTGGGAAGAGGCAGGCTGCAGTCCGCTGGGGGAAGAGCCTGCAGAGGCCACCGTGGGGCGCGGGGGCTAAGATGGTCTGCACAAACCCGAAGGCTGGGGGAGGTGGCCAGGGCAAGCAGAGGGCACAACGGTCCCTGCAAAGGCTTCAACGCAGCCGGTGGTAATACCCAGCTGAGGCTGCTCCTCGCCCCAAGCCGGGCACCACAGCTCTGCAAATCTCTCCTACCCCCACAGTCCCCAGGAGGAAGGGGCCGTCCTATCTGAGTGGCAGGGCTGGCTTTGGACCCAGGAAGCTGTCCTTGGACCGCACTCCCAGAACTCTGCACTGGAGAGCAAGGAGCTAGAGGACCATCAGAACCTGGGCTCCGGAGCAATCCAGAGCCCCACCCGGCAAGGGGCGCTGGCCCAGCACAAAGCCCAGGAATGGAGACTCTCGGCCTCTGCCCAGATTCACCAAATCAGATCCTATTTTTTTTTATTTAAAGTAAACTTTGTATGCATTTATGGCGTACAAGACCAGGTTCTGGAGCAGGTATACACTGCAGAATGGCTAGTCAAGCTGCTTCACACACTCGTGGCCTGATTCTGCATTTCAACAGGAGTCCGCAGGAGCCTCCCCACGCGTTAGAGTTTGAGTGGCGCTGGTCTAGAGGTCCAGAGTCAAGAACCGAAAGGAGAGCTCCGTGCAACAGAGCCGAGCCGGGGAGGCGAGGTGGGTGACCGGGTGGGTGACCGAGTGGGAATTCACGTGTCACAGCTGCTCTACAGTGCTGACAAGGAACAGGACAGCCACAGTCGGGAGCTGGAGCCACGTCCAGCTCTTCCCAAGTGAGAGGCCTCGGCAACTCGTGGAGTCTCCGAGACTCAGTTTTACCACACGAAGAGTGGAGGCCAAGGATGGCTGGGTGCTGGGTCGTCAGACCCTGGGTAGAGAAATTCCTGGTGCTGAGCAGGACACCGGGCACATATGAACCCTCCCACAAGTGCCACCCATCACCATGGCTGTCAGGATCACCACTGCTTGATGTTAGGTCGGCTCTGGAGTTCCCAGCTGAACTGACCACACCTGGGAGAGGAGGAAAGGAGGTGGAAAAGCTGCCAGGTGCAGGTGAGCTCATGTCCTCCTCCTACCTGGACAGTCCAGCCCATGCAGAATTAATAGTAGGATGCCTCACCTCCAAATCCCCAGGTAAGGCAGAGCTACCAGAACTACTAGTGAACTTTACAAGATACCAGGTTAATATACAAATATCAATTGCATTTGTATATGCTAACAAAGATCAATTAAAAATGAAATCAAAAAAAGGACCATTTACAATAGCATGAAAAAAAACATAAGATGTACCAGGTTAAATTTTAACAAATGTGTGAATTTCTGTGCTAAATACTGCTAAACACTGCTGAGAGAACTTGAAGAAGACCTAAGCATATAGAGAGAGATAACCTGTGTTCGTGGATCTAGCTTCATGAAAATGTTGACTCTCTTCCAAATTGATGTACAGATTTAGCACAATTCCAATCAGAGTCCCCAGGAGCTTTTGGTAGAAATTGACAAACTGATTCTTCATGTAGAAAAATCAAGGACCTTGAATTGTCAAAATAATTTTGAAAAAGCAATATAAGTAGAATATATATTAAAAGTCACAACTATCAATACAGTTTGACATCAGCATAAGAACAGACATAGATAAGTGGGACAGAATGGAGATCCTGGAAACATACCCACGTATGATAATTTATTTATGACAAAGGTGCCAAGATGTCCATTGGATAGCTATCTGGAAAAATACAGAGGAACAATAATAATAACGACAAATCTCCCATCCAAGCTGGGCACGGTGGCACACGCCTCTAAACCCAGCTACTCCAATGGGTGAGGCAGGAAGATCATAAGTTCAAGGCCAGGGTCAGCAACCTGTCAAGACCCCGTCTCAGAGATAAAATTAAAAGGGCTGGGAATATACCTCAGTGGTAGAGCACTCCTGTGTTCAATCCCCAGTACTGTAAAGAACCAAAACTTTCCATCCCCACCTCCTATCGCATACAAAAGCAAACTTAAATTGGCTCATATGCCTAGATGAAAATGCTCAAACTACAGAATTCCAGAATTATAATAAGAGAATGTCTTTGTGACTTTGCATTAGGCAAACATCCATGAACTTAGGACACATAAAACCCAAATCCTAAAAGAGAAAAATTGACAAGTTGATTTCATCAAAATTTTAAAAAAATCTATCTTTGTAATATATTTAAAAGAATGAAAGGCAAATCATGGATTAGGCAACGATATTTATAAAACACATATCTGATAAGACTTGTGTCCAGAACATAGAATGAAATCATGAAAGAAACTACCAATTTAAAAATAGCAATTGTTGAACAGCACTTCACTAAAGAAAATAGCAAATGAGTGCCTGAAAAGACACTATCATTAGTCATTAGGGAAACACAAATTTAAACCATATTGAGCTACCACAGCACATATTTTGGAATGGCAGATGCAAAACAAAACCTCCCGACAACACAAAGAGTTGGCAGTGATGTGGAGCAGCTGAGACTTCCTCATCATTGCTGGGCATGGAAAGTAATTCAGTCCCCTTGGAAAACAATATAGCAATTTCTTATGAAATTTAATAGTCATTAAACATAACCCAGCAATCCCACCTCTACTTTTTTTCCCCTATGATAAATCAAAGCATATATCTACACAACATTCAAAAATCTGTGTTGAATGTTAGTAGCAACTTCATTCATAGTTGCCTTAAACTGGAACAGTCCAAATTATCTGTCTATTAGAGAATAGACAACCAGTTGATGTATCAACCCATCAGTATCTAGGAATACTACACAGCAAGGAAGAGGAATGAAATTTTGATCTGAGCAACAATAACGAATAAAGCTAAAAAACACCCTGCTAAGTGAAAGAAGCTGGATATAAAATACTGCGTATTATGTGACCCTTTTATAGGACATCCTGGAAAATGTAAAACGATTGAGACAGAAACCAGGTCACCGGTTGCCAGGGTCTGGAGGTTAGAAAAGGTACTGGCTACAAAAAAAAAAAAAGAAAAAGAAAGAAAGAAAAAAGGTAGTGGGGGGCTTGGGGAGAAAATGGAAATATTCCACCTCTGATTTGTACGTGCTTTTAGAAACTCCTAGAACTGAACATCTAAAGAGGGCGAATTTTACCCTCTGTAAGTTATATATCTCAGTAAACCTGACTTTGAAAAATTCTCCAATCTAGAAATTTTTTTCAAAATTAATGATACCCATTATGAGTTTTAGGCAATGGTAACAACATCATCACTGCTACCTGGCCCAGAGCAACTTCAGAAATATTAACGCTTGGAAAAACAAAGTGTATCTCATGTTAATTCCACCTGGCACCTTATCAGATTCTAAACTCCTGTATGGCATCCTCTGAGTCTGTCTTTTCCTTACTTGGTATAGGCTTTTGATTAATATCCTTTGGGTCAATTAATGCATTTTACAGCAGAGAAGCTTCTTAGACCTGAACAAATAAGTGGATAGTTTTGTGCCTTGGGAAACATAGGCAATAAAATCAGGCATGAAATTTAGACAGAATAACTATTTTCTGTGGATCAGGTGGATTCTTTTTTTTTTTTTTCTCTTCAATTTCAGACCTAATGCCAACAAATGATCTTGTCTTATTGGCACAACATTGGAGTGAAAGAAACAGTTTCCACAAGCCCAACCCTGTTAACTTTACAATGTCACCTTTCAAATGCAAGATGCACCTTTTTCACGTTTTATTGTGAACCTCTGAAATTACATCTGTGGTGTTATGCACCTCCTTCTTCCAGGCCGGTAGCCACTGTGTGGTTGCTGATGTTCCTGAGTGTGTGCACACTTAGTGATACTCACGTCCGCCCAATTAAATGACTGCAGAGGGAGTGAGAGTCCTATCTCATGGAGCATTCTTTAGAAAAGCTGCTGTAGATGGCTTGGAGGATGGTACTGCACAGACAAACACAGATACA